>NW_007218560.1:0-9848 GCF_000164805.1 Carlito syrichta | reverse complement strand
GGGGGGGGGGGGGATGGGATTAACAGTAGCAAATATCTGTCGGGGGATGGGAAAACACTTCTTATCTACAGGGTGCCTGAATGAAACGTCATTGTACACCTAACCCTTAACTGTACCCCACAAAACCATAATAAAAAATACTGATTAATGAAAAAAAATATATATAAAGATCAGTACTAAAAATTGAAAAAAAAAAAAAAAGATAACAGTATATATTCATCTAATACCAGAGTTTCCAGCTTTATACAACAAATTCTAATAGGTCCATATAAAGTGACAGACAACAATGCACTAATAGTGGGAGACTTCAACATTTCACTGACAGCAATAAACAGATAATCAAGGAGAAATTCAACAAAGAAACATTGTAGTTACACTGAACTCTAGAGCAAATGGAACTCACAGATTTCACAGAACATTTTACCCAAAGACTATAGAATGTACATGCTTTTTTTCATTAGCACATAGAACAGTCTCCAAGATGGACCATATGATAGGCCACAAATCAAGTCTCAATAAATCTAAAAAAAAAAAAATCATATTAAACAACTTCTCAGATCACAGTGGAATAAAACTAGAAATTAACTTCAAGAAGAACTCTCAAAATAAAACAAATACATGGAAATTAAACAATCTGCTCCTAAATGATGTTGGGGTCATTTCAAAATCATTTCATCTTGATTTCATCAAGATGGGAATTTAAAAATTTCACGGAATAAATACCATGCCAAGAACAACATAATTTTTCAAAATATCTGGGACACAGCCAAAGCTGTACCCAGAGGAAAATTTATAGCAATTAAGACCTACATTAAAACGATAGATAACATATTAACAACTTATTGTTGCACCTCAAGGAACTAGAAAAACATGAACAAACCAAACCCAAAGTTAGCAGAATAGAAATAACAAAGATCAGAGCAGAATTAAATAAAATTGAAAGCAAAAACAAGCAAACAAAAAACCCCACAAAGAGTCAAAGAAAAAAAATTCATTTAAAATAAACAAATTTGACAGGCCACTATCTAGACTAATTAAGAAAAGAAGAGAGAAAGGAAATTCAAATTAGCTCAATCAGAAATGAAAATGAAGATTTGACAAGTGATACCACAGAAATACAAACAATCATCTGAGATTATCATGGTCCCTCATGGGAAACTGCCTTACCCTCAGGCGTTCTCTAAGCACTCAAATTAGATAATAAAGAGGAAATGAATAAATTTTTGGAAACATACAACCCCCAAACTTAAAACAAGAAGAAACAGAATCCCTGAATAGACTAACAATGAGTAGCAAGATTGAAATAGTAATTAAAATTTACCAACAACAAAAACAGGACCTGACATACTCACAGCCAAATTCTATCAGTCTTTCAAAGAAGAACCGATATCAATTTTACTGAAGCTATTCCATAAGATTCAAAAGGAGGGGATTTATACAACTCCTTCTTTGAAGACAGTGTCACCCAAAGCCAGGGAAGGACACAATAAGAAAAGAAAACTACCAGCTAATATTCCTGATGAACATAGACACAAAAATCCTCAGTAAAATATTAACAAACTGAACTCAACAGCACATAAACAAAAAGCAACTGACCACAGTCAAATGGGTTTTACCTCAGAGATGCAAGAATGGCTCAACATATGCAAGTCAATAAATGTGATCTACCACATAAACAGAATTAAAAACAAAAAAATCATATGATCACTTTGGTAGATGCAGAAAAAGCATTTGATAAAATTCAGCATATCTGCAAGATATAAACCCTCAGCCAAATAAGGCATAGATGGAACATTCCTCAAAAAATAAAAAATAAAAATCATGTGCAACAAACCCACAGCCAATGTCCTCCTGAACTGGCAAAACTGAATACATTCCCATTCAGAACTGGAACTTTCACCATTCCAGTACATAGTACTGGAAGTCCTAGACAGAGCAATCAGGCAAGAGAAAGAAATAAAGGGCATTCAAATTAGAAAAGAAGAAATCATGTCTCTCTGGATGCCAACATATGATTTTATACCAAAAAAAAAAAATCCCAAAGATTCCTCCAAAAGACTCCTGGACTTGATAAATGAATTCAGTAAAGTCACAGCATACAAAATCAGCACACACAAATCATTAGCACTGCTATACACCAACAACAACCAAGCTGAGAATCAAATCAAGAACTCAATTCTATTTCAATAGCAGGCAAAAAAAGCTAAAATACCTGGGAATATATTAAATCGAGGAGATGAAAGATCTCTAAAAGGAGAACTACAAAACATGGATGAAAAAACATGAACACAAACAAATGAAAAAATATGCCATACTCACGGATTAGAAGAATCAACATTGTTAAAATGGCCATAAATAATCTACTGATTCAGCACAAACCCTATCAAAGTACCAATGTCATTTTTCACAGAATTAAAGAGAACATGAGAGACCCAAGAGATTCAAAAAAAACTCTAAGAGAACTATTAGTATATGAATTCCTACCCCACGTTCACTGTATTTGTTTGCAGTGTTTGTACTTAGAACTTTGTTAAGTTTAATTTTTGTTTGTCTCATAAAATAACCAATTGCTTCTGCAACTGCTGCTAGCAATGTGTGGATGTTAAGCAATAAGCCCCTCCCGGACATTCCTTTGCTTAGATAACAGTAGACTGGTGGCACCAGTCACCCCTCCCCCCCGTAGGTTCTGCGTTGTTTAACCTCCTGCCTGCTTGCTAAACCTAGCTTATCTGACATTCCATCCTGCCCATTTAGCAGCTCCCCGTCAATCTCAGGTAGCTGAGGAGACCAGACCAATCCCAAGTGCCCCTGTACCCATTAGGAGAAATTACCCAATCATGTAAAAACAAGTTTAAAGTTCTTTCCCCTCCCTCTGTAATTGTGCATAAAAACTGCTTGCCATACTGGATCGAGGCTCTCGTCCCTGAAGCCACTGTCGGCTTCATACGTGAGCCCAGACTCGAACCTGAATAAAGACCCTCATGTGTTTGCATCGGAGCTGGCTTTTTGTGGTCTCTCTCGGATTTGAATTCTGGGTTTAGCAAACAATCCTAAAATTCACAGGGAAGCAAAAAGGAGTCAGAATAGCCATAGCAATCCTAAACTATGGATTGAGGAGCAGAGAGCAAAGCTAAAGGTATCACATTACCTTATTTCAAATGATACTACAAGGGTATAGCAACCAAAACAGCATGGTACTGGTACAAGAACAAACATATAGACCAGAATAAAGAATCCAGAAATAAATCCTAAATACCTACAGCCAATTGTTCTTTGACAGAGCAGACAAAATATCCTGTCCTCGGTAAGGACACCCTAGTCAACAAATGGTGCTAAGAAAATTGGATAGCTACATGCAGGAAAATAAAACTTGGTCCCTGTTTCTCCCCATATACAAAAATGGATTCACTCAAGATGAATTAAAGACTGAAATGTCAGACCTGAAGCCATAAAAACCCTAGAAGAAATGCTGGGTGATTCTAGTTTGACTGTTGAGAGAACAATTAATTGCCTTCCAGAGTGATCTAAAAGAGAATTACATGCTGAAGTTTCCTCAGACCTCTCCAAACAGGATTACTCAGCCATAGTGCCTTGTTGTGATGTCTAAGGCTTTGTTGTTGGTGGTGGTTATCATGACTCATCATGAAGGCATCAGCTCTGTATTATATTGTGAGGTCTGGAAAGTGGGTCTGACTTGTCTTGGTCTGGGAGCTGATGACTGTACGAATCCCACACATCTTCCAAAGATGCCCCTGTGATTGGCCGATACACTGGCAGGAAATGAGCCCTTAGACTCCTCTGGAGAGATGCTCTGTAGAGATGAATCATCCTTTTTGCCCTCTGGGGGTTTCATTCACTAATCATCGCTAAAGCGATGAATTAAAGGAAGTCTTTGAGTTCTGCCCTTTGAGTTCTACTCCTATGGAGCTTGACATAATTCCAGGTGTGTGTGGTGATGGCCAAGCAAGAAAATAAATCAGACAACGCCCCCACAACAAGTGCAGTAGCTGATGGAAATCTGATTAAAGAGATTTAGTAAAGGGGCCCATGCATGTGTTGGCTCTGAACTCTGAATAATGAGCTCATGTAAAAGGATCTTCTGCTCTTCTGTGGCCACTGAATTCGGGAGTTAAGATGGCCAGAGATTGGACTTCTCTTTGGATCTTCCTAAGTTAATGCATTTATGTCCTAAATATCTGTAAGAAAAGCTTCTGCGTTATACCTCTGGGGTCATCAAAGAATATGTTATCGACATACATCCCTGTTGCTAGGCTTGGACCCTTCCCTCCGTAGGAGCAGCATGGCAGTTGACATGATGTCGAATGGATCCGGTGTCCAGCTCAGGGTTTATATAGACCTTACACATGCTGATGCTCAATGAATGCTTTCTATTTTATTTTTAAGAGACAGGGTCTCACTCTGTCACCCTGGCTGAAGTGCAGTGGCATGCTCATAGCTCACTACGGCATCAAACTCCTGGGCTCAAGCAGTCCTCCTAGCTACCTCAGCCTCCTGAATGTGTAGCTGTGCAGGTGTGTGCCAACACAGCTGGGTAATTTTTCTTTTCTTTAAACTTTTGGAGAGATGTGGTCTTGTTATGTTGCCCAGGCTGGTCTCACATTCCTGGTCTCAAACAGTTTTCCTTCAACAGCTTCCCTCCTGCCTCAGCCTCCCAAAGTGCTGGGATTATTATTATCATTATTTTAAATTTTAAAACAAAGTGGAAAGAAGAGAGGAGAGAGACATGCCAGAGATAGCATGGGCAAGAGAAACCGCCAAGTGCTGGGATTACAATGAGTCATCTCGCCTTACCATTCCATGCTTTCTAAATGAATGAATGAGTGAACAAATAAATGAATGAATACATGAGTACAGAATAAGTGTCTGTATCATGCCAATCAGCTGTGGATAGAGAAAAGTGGGGAGAAGGAGAAGGAAAAAGCTGTCGGCCTTGAACCTGTAATTCAGATGCAGGAGGCAAACAATCCACAGGATTTCCTCCCATCTCTTGCCTCCGGCAATTTTAGCCCTGGCTGATGCAGCTTAGGTTTCAGTTGTTACAGGCGGGAAGACACAGGCTGATGGCACGTTCTTCCTATAACCAATATGGAGAAGCAATCTAACTAAAAGCAAATGCTAGAGATCACACAAAGCAGCTTTAATTTTTGATGCAAATAAATAGTCAATAAACACATCTCTAGCCTTGAACAGCAGTTAGGGAAGCATTACTCACGGCAACCAGACCTGCCCTTTCAGAACCAGACCTCTTCTGACACGTTTCCATGGTGACTGAAGCTCTGTCATCTAAACACACTGTCATCCCAGGAAGGGCTGAGAACAAAAGCCACAAAGGGACTATGGGGAAAAGCAAGTGCCTTCCTCCTCTCTCCTTCTTCACCCTCAGGTTAATCAGAGCTGAAGTGGAAGCATCCCTTGAACTGTAAATCATATCCTGTTTTTTTTAAACAAAGAATTCTATGTGGAATTAACAAAAATTATTTTTATTTTTCTTACTTTTTTTAATTGAGCTTTTTTTCTCTAAATTTATAATATCGTCACAATTTCCTGATGGGTTTCTGAGATAAATTCAGGTATTCCTGGTGACTGAGGAGGGGGCTCTCGGTGAAGCTGGGAGACTGCAGTTTGGCAGCTGTACTGGTGCACTCTGTGTTTGTGACCACCTGGGAGTCTAGCCGCATCATTCCTGAAACCTGCCATTCAAGAAGGCTACATTCTGCTTTTGCATCTGCAGCGAAGAATAAAGCTTTGTTTTAGCATCACAAAGTTGTGCTTAAATTGGAGCAGAATTTTGAAGCCATACACACGTGTAGTCAACAATCAGTGCTTCCTGCTTAAGTCATAATGATGACCATCTGGGATGTTGAGCACCAGGCATTTTCCTAAATGTTTTGTGCATGTTGTACTTTGTTTAATACTTACAACCACAATTCTGACACAGCCCTAAGACAAATGTCCAATGATCCCTGATGAATAGAGGAGGTGATGAAAGTCAGGGAACTGGTGGGTCTCTCAGAGACAACCTGGTCCCTTTGCCTAAGCTGATGCTCTGCTCTGTGATGTACCACTTTCTCTATGGTCACTACGCTAGCACGTGTTCAAGGGCCTTGAATCCCAAGGTTCTTTCTTCCACCAGCCACAGGGGGGCTTCTTTCCTTTCCAGAAAGGGTGGAGATTGGCTTCCGTGTAGGAGTGTCACTAACCAAAGCCTGTCTTGGCCCTGATGCCCAAGTTATCAGAAGGCTTGAAAGGATCACCTTATAACAATGAGATACAGTGTACATTCACATGCATGACTGCCAAAGGAGATGCTGTTGGTCCCAAGGTCCAAATGTCTTCCTCCACCTTCTAGGTTTAGAGCTGAAGACCCTCTCTCGGAGATGGATAGAAAGTCAAAGACACACGATCAATTTGGAAGCAGGAACTCAAGAAGCCATCAATCATTGTATTTCTCTTTTTCCACTAGTCCTTAGAATTCTGTAGCTTGGGAACATCTGGGCCACTAGGCAAGTATGCAGAGACTGTGGAGTCTCTGATCCTCAGAATGCTTAGCCAGATGCTCTGAGAAGCCAGCAGTGGGCCGCCTCTGGGGAAATTCTGCTTTCAGAGTTTCTACCAGTGAAGCAAGGATCGCCCACTCAGCTGCTGAACTCCTACCTATTCGCTTCACTTGCAATTGCTTTATCTTCCCAGATAGACTGAAAGTTCGGCCACACTGACTCCACTCCTCCCACCCAGTCCTTTTAGGGCTTTGCCCAAGGCTGAACATACTTCAGCTCAATACTCACATTTTGGCCGAATGATAATGGAAATTCTCACCACAATGTGCTCCAATGTCCTTGAAACTTCCCAGCGAGAAAGATGCTCCCACCACTTAATGGAGTGATATGTGGTGATTGGAGACCCAGCTTAGACATGGCCCCATTTGTAAAAATAAAGAGACATTATGTGTTCTAAACATCAAAACATAAAATCTGGGGCTAGAAGTGGCTTCCAAAATCATTTATACAAACTTTGTAATTTTGCAGATGAGTTCACAGAGCCAGAAACTTGTTCATAGTCGCACAGTTAGCTTACAACATATGAATATATTACAAACAACAGGCCATTTTGAACAGTGTATGAAGAAAACAGCTGGGCTATGGGACAACCTCAGCTGATGTCCTTCTGCGGTGGCCATGTGAGCCCATCCACTGGTCACTGCCACCTATGCCCAAGGAGCTCAGAGCATTTCAAGTTGGCTTCTGCCCTTTATAAGGTCTCTAAGTGGGAGTAGTTTAAAGCAGTTGATTTCATTATTGAAGGTAATTGTGTTCCATAAAGTTGTCATGAACACTGAATGACTGAATTAGTGAACACTGACCCTTTGCTCTTAGGGGAAACTCAAGGTGAGGATCCTGCGAGCCTCTGGTCACATTTTCATCAATGGATTATTACATAGCCTTGTTTTATGTGTGCTTCTGTTTAATGATGCTTTATTTAATATACATTGTTGATTCATTGATATTGAACTCAGGGCCAACACCCAAACTGAGCAACACTTATTTGAGTGTGCATTTTCCCCCAAGGCACATCCCAGCTTTCTTGTGTTGAGAACACCAGCCAGCCCTTCAACATGAGGCCGTGGCCCATTTTAAACAGTGAAACCGTCAACAAAAAGCACACAAAAAAATGAGAAAGTGTAGCACTAAGTAGACTGCCAAAGAACACTGAAGCAAAAAGGCAGGGCCTTGTTCCTCCTCAGCTGGGATGTGCCCCTCAGGCACTCAAACTTTCTGCTGCTCCTTGTTGCCTGGGAAAATACTGATTGGGGGTTATAAATACCTTTTAGTAAAACAGGTAAATTTGAAAGCATGAAATCTGCAAATAGTGAGGTTCCACTGTTCACTGCTCCAGCAGGGCTTTTTATTTTAAAATCTTAATGAACGATGAGTTCCAGGTGAAACTGAGTGCTTATTTTGTGCCAGACATTCTACTGGTGCGGGAAAGACAGAGACCACAGCACACAGTGTCTGCTCTCAAGAGTTTGTACTGCTTGGGAAACATGTGTGGGACAACGTGACAAAGACCAGGAGAGGGAAGAGCCCAGGGCAGAGGAAGGTGCTGGAGTGTACAGGAAAGGCTCACGTGGAGGCTGGGAGGTGTGTAGACAACTCACCTGAGCCAAGTCTTGGAAGGCGAGACATTAGGGGTAGGAGAGCCAGCTGCCTGCTGGACTGTCAGAAAGGCCTGGAAGGCAGGAGGACACCAGGAAAAGCCTTCTGTGGAATCCCAGGCTTAGGCTGTGACACAGGAAACTGCGTTATTGGTTACACAATTTCTTCTGGTAAGCGACACTACGAGTTTTGAATTTCAAACTGTTGTTTATGATTGCCGGTTGGAAAGAAGAATTATAAGCAGAAGTGAACAAAGGAGAGCATTCTAAATCAGGAGAGTGCTCATTCATTTGTTTATAGTTCATTCATTAATTTGCTCATCATTTATTCAATTAACATGTTTTTGAGGGTATACTAAAATTCCAGCCCCTGGGGATTCAGTAACTAAGTGCCACACTGCACAGTCTCTGAGGTGCTTATATTCTAGGGAGGAGGATGGTGAAAAGAAGACAAGCCGACACAGGGTCCCTGGGGATTCATGGCATGGATGGCAGAGACAGAGGGACAGGTCTGAGGTGGGGAATACCTGCCCAGTCATCCTGTGGAGGTGACTGGGATGCTGGCCTCTGGCGACAGATGTGTGCGGAGGCACTGGGTGCTGATACTTTTGCAGTCACTGTGAGGGTGTGAGAGGCTGCTGCATGCTGTAACCTGGAGTTTGGAAACTGCAATCTTATCAGGAGCCCGCAGGCTTCTGGGTTGCCAACAATTCAG
The DNA here is from genome assembly GCF_000164805.1 of Carlito syrichta. Classification (NCBI taxonomy): domain Eukaryota; kingdom Metazoa; phylum Chordata; class Mammalia; order Primates; family Tarsiidae; genus Carlito; species Carlito syrichta. The sequence continues at coordinate 960 of NW_007218560.1, read as the reverse complement.
CAGGGGACAGTGCTTACACCAGGGTGGGGCCAGTAGGAAGCATGGGCTGGACATGGGAGGCTCAGGCCCTCTGGAGGACCAGGGCTGGCCAAGGGAATGCGGGCGAGGGGGAGCACAGGAGGAGGAATGGCTTGGGGGAGCACCATTAGGGCTCAGTGTGGACCTGCCGAGCTGGGACTCCCGTGGGTTATCCAATGCCTCAGAGCTGTCCAGGCGTTCGGAGACCTTCCTGTGGCACCGTGGCCTTCTCGAAAGAACCCTCCGTGTAGGGATAGTTTGATGTCCCCTCGAGGGTTGGGGAGCTGCAGAGCACGGAGGCCAAGGTAGGGAAGATGTACTTGGAGCCTCTAACTCCACCCCAAGCCCTGCGGTACAGTCCTCTAGGAAGCTTCAGCTCAGAGACTCTGGAATACCCCAGAGGCCGCTAGGCCAGGCAGCTGCAGCAGATGCCTGCAGAATGAGGCATGCAGGGGACAGGACGGGACACCAGAGCTGACAGCACTTCGGCCTCCCGCCCATCCCCGCCGCTCACTGCCTGGACCCGAACACGCAGCGTGGACTCGAACACGCAGCATAGCGGTGAGTAGCCCGCCAGAGGGCCAGATGCTTCTGGTCTGAGTGTTTTGGAGTCTCCCAAGCCGTTCTAATAGGAAGCCGGGCTAGAGGGAGGTATCCAGAGCCAGGGCTGAGGCCTCCCACGCGGGACCCCGCTGAGAGCAGGAGCTCGGCAAGCGGGGTCCAGGAGCCTGTCGGTGCACTCACGTCTGTACCAGTGTGACCTCGCAGATAGGAATGTGACATATTTGGGGGTCACTTGATGTTTGATGACCTTCCCTGATTTGATGCTGCCCTGGATTTTGCAGATACGATTTCCATGAGAACAGGGAGAGTTCTTTCTCCTTTGAGGCTCCCTGTCAGAAGGTCTCCCTCCTCCCCCAGCCCCTCCCCGGCTCCGCCCCA
>NW_007218559.1:0-2081 GCF_000164805.1 Carlito syrichta | reverse complement strand
GATGAACGGATGGATAATGAATGTATATATGTGCAGATAAATGACTGAACGAATGGGTAGGCGTGTGGGGTAGTGGAGGAATAGATAGATGGGTGGATGCGTAGGTGGTGAGTAGGTGAATGGATAGGTGATGACGGTATGAATGTTGGATGGACGGATGATAGATACAGATGGGTGAAACAAATCCTGCAGAGAGGGGTGTAGGCTTATAAATAAGATACAGTTGCCATCTCAGAGGTGTTTACCCTCTAGTAAGGCTTTGTTCATGCCACCCTATGCTCTGGTTACACAAGTGCTGGAAGTGAGAAAAAGAGGGAGACAGAGTTGAGGAGGTAGGTGTCACATACAGTGGGGCATTTCAGGCAGAGCATCGGAGGAAGCCTTCCCAACCTCAAACCCCGTAGGAGGAGTAGCACCCACGCTCCACTCCCCATGGAAATTTTCATCCAGGAACGCCCGTATTGGTGGTGACCCCAGGTCCCCTGGGGCCACTGGGGCAGGGGTGGTCATTGGCTGGTTTGGCCAAGGCGCCACCAGATGTGGGTCTTTCAGGGTGTCCACCAGTTTCAGTGGGTCCACTCTGCATTATTAGGTCATGGTAGGTGGACACACTTCCCTAACTCACTGGGGCCACTGCAGCTTCTGTGCCCTGCTTCAATCTTCACATGCACTGCATTCCAGCATACTCGATGCACCTTGTGTGTGCCCACCTTTCAGTGGGGCCTTCCTTCCACACACACATCTCAGCAAGCACATGCCCAACCAGGTGCGGTCAGAGCTCAGACTTGCCCAAACCAGGTCTAGTTCCTGGTCACCCTGAAAGTGTTGTCATCATCTCTAGGAAAGCCAGGCCAGACTTACCGCCATGAAACCCATTCTTGTTCTTAGGAACTGGGACACCCAGGCAGCTGGGGGCCCTCCACGTGTCCCTCAGTGTCACAGCAGATGGCCCAGTACCAAGTGCCTCAATACATTCATGGAGCAGCTGCATTAGCCAAGCATTGGAACCCGCTCAAAATGTTTAGTTCCCCTTTAATTGGCGGGAATTAAAAGTTGTGGATTCCAACCAAAATAATATTCCACTCCCAGCCCTGTTTGTCAAAGCTTCTTCCCCTCTGAGTATCAGCCTCACGGTTGTGGGAGCATTTGGTTGATGGGTGGGCTGATTCCTGGATAACGCTGAAGTAGCATCAACCCGATTTCTGCCCAGGCCAAGCTTGGACAGAAATTCGGGGTCAGGATGAGTGAGCCTCAAAAGGTAGCTCTTCCTCCCAACCCCTCTCAAACCTCGGGCTCCAACTTTTGAGCTGTCAATAAGAACCTCAGGAGCAAAAGTGCCTGAAGTTTTTCTGCTGCACCCACAGGGGACCGTGTGCAGACTTAGAAGGTTGCCATGGAACTTCACAGCCCACCTAGAGGAGAGGTACAGAGCCGCAGCCCACGCAGAGGCAGAGATCCCCCTCCTCGCGGGGTTGCCTGTCCCCTGCTCCCTGGGACTCCCTTCTCACCTGGCAAGATTCAGGCCTCCTCCTGGGGCCCTCGCAATCACCACATGGCCTCCTTCCCAGAACCCTCATGTCTCAGCCTCCCCCGACCCTCCCCCACACCCCTGTTGCCTCTAGGCTGACCCTGTCTTCCTACAACCACACCAAGCGAGCGCCCCCAGGGGAGGGACTGGGATCTTTCCTCCTTCACTTTGTAGGTCTTTCATAAATGCTCCTTGGGTTTGTAGGCTGATGGCCTGAAGGCTTGTGCAGCTAGAATAAATCTACCACCATGAACTCTCATGCCCCGAGACTGACAGGATCTTTTTTTTTTCTTTAAAGCAAACTAAACCTCCCTCTGAGCTTCCATCTTCAGCAAATCGGGCTGCCACCCTTGTCATGGGTGACCTGGGCTTGGTAGGAGTAAGAGCCAGAAAAGCCAGCACCCAGGGTCAACTTTCAGCAGCCAGCTGTGGAACTTAACGTCTCTGAGCCTGAGCGTCCTGGAATATGATTTGGGAATGATTGTGCACATGTATACACACACACACACACGTGCGCGCGCACACACACACGCGCGCGCGCGCACACACACAC
>NW_007218558.1:0-653 GCF_000164805.1 Carlito syrichta | reverse complement strand
TCTTATCAAAAGACAAATTGATGCTGTCCTCTCTAAACCTATCCAAATCCATTACCAACGGCTAGCATTGGCAGAAGGCACGGAAAAGGACTACTACGGCTCCCTCCCTACGGGGACGACATGATAACCAGAGGCATGTCTACCCTCTCCCTTTAAGGGGAACATGGTATGAGCACCGGGATGAGTGTAGAACAATGTATTGCAGGGAAGGTCTCAAAAACTTCGACCTCCTCTGGGTATCCCTGTGAGCACGCCTGGCTTGCATAGAGGTTGGTATCTAATTTTCTAATTTTCTCAAAAATCAATTCTGGCTCTGCCTCTCCTCCCCAAAAGATACCAAGAGCCAATGGTGGTGGACTCGGAGAATCCACGGGAGGAGCTGGGCCCCTACTCCCTCACCCGGTTAATACTCACCATCCCTTCTGTCTTTCAACAGAAAGGGAGGAGATGTTGGGAGCCATTTTAAAAATAGCAATCATCTCATATAAGCCTTCTTCTTTGTCCTCCGAAAAGCCCGCGCGCGCCAAACCACAACACCCCTCCCACCTCCTCTCCTCATACCACCCACTACTCTTCCTCCTATCATAAGCCGCCACACGCCCTATTTCAGCCCGCCCCTCTTTGCTATGTATATAAGCAATCGCCTAACAAAA
>NW_007218557.1:0-424 GCF_000164805.1 Carlito syrichta | reverse complement strand
TCGACACTCTGTGTCCCAGCCTGGATCTTATATAAGCAAAGAACATTCAGAAATGAGAAAAGCAAGATTTTGCTCTTTTGTGTTTTGTTACGGTCAGCCAAACTTCATGTCTTTCTGGGCAACCCACAAAACGCAAATGGTAGCATCGTTGATATCAAAACACTCCTGACTCAAATCTTTCTTGAAAAAGCTTAAGATATGTTTAAAATGATCATTGTTAAGGTACAAAAACAAGCCGGGCTCGGTGGCTCAGCCTGTAATCCCGCGCCTTTGGGAGGCTGAAGTGAGTGGATTGCCTGAGCCCGCGGGTTCGAGACCCGCCTGGGCAGCGAGACCTCATCTCCTCAATAAATCAAAAAATCAGCCGGGCGTGGTAGCGCATGCCTGTAATTCCAGCTGCTTGGAAGGCTGAGGCGGAAGGATC
>NW_007218556.1:0-742 GCF_000164805.1 Carlito syrichta | reverse complement strand
TTGCAGGCATTGTTGCCTCATTTAATTCTCCTCATGACCCTGTGAAATTAAGTTGTTGTTCTCACTCTAGAGGTGAAGAAAATGAGGCTCATAAAGGTTAAGCGGCTTGACCAAGGTCACACAGTGAGTTTCTCAATGTCAGACTCAGGATTCAAGCCCAGGCTGTCTGTTCTGGATCCTAGAAGGAAGAATAGGCATTGGCCAGGTGAGCACGGGTCAGTCAGCATCGGGAGCATCTTCGGGAGCGGGAGACGCAGGCATAGGCCTCAGAGATGACAGAGAGCCGGGGGCAGTTGAGGACCCAAAGAGATTCTGTGTGGCTGTGGTGCTGTGTGTGAGGGATGAGCCATGAGGCTGGAGGGTGGGGCAGGGTCTGATTCTACAAAGCCTGGTTGGCCTTGTCTAGCATTTGGGCTTTGTCTTGATGACAACAAGGAAGAAGATATTGAAAGGTTTTTAGTGGGAGGGGCCCAGGACTGAATCCATGGTTGCTCAGAGGACAGTGGAGCTGAGAAGGGGGATACTGAGGCAGGGAGACAGCAGTTAGGAGAGTGGGGCCCGAAGCATTCACTGCCTCCCACATGCCACACTCTTGGAGCTCAGAGGGGAAGGATGGCCTCCTGCATCAGAGATCCTCAGTCATCCTTAAGTTATCCCTAGAGTTCCCTTCAGGTGTTCTTTTCCACAAGGACTAAATCATGCTGGAGAGGCAAAGTTCACAGCTTGCTTGTCTCAAGACAGC
>NW_007218555.1:0-726 GCF_000164805.1 Carlito syrichta | reverse complement strand
AGAGGTGAAGAAAATGAGGCTCATAAAGGTTAAGCGGCTTGACCAAGGTCACACAGTGAGTTTCTCAATGTCAGACTCAGGATTCAAGCCCAGGCTGTCTGTTCTGGATCCTAGAAGGAAGAATAGGCATTGGCCAGGTGAGCACGGGTCAGTCAGCATCGGGAGCATCTTCGGGAGCGGGAGACGCAGGCATAGGCCTCAGAGATGACAGAGAGCCGGGGGCAGTTGAGGACCCAAAGAGATTCTGTGTGGCTGTGGTGCTGTGTGTGAGGGATGAGCCATGAGGCTGGAGGGTGGGGCAGGGTCTGATTCTACAAAGCCTGGTTGGCCTTGTCTAGCATTTGGGCTTTGTCTTGATGACAACAAGGAAGAAGATATTGAAAGGTTTTTAGTGGGAGGGGCCCAGGACTGAATCCATGGTTGCTCAGAGGACAGTGGAGCTGAGAAGGGGGATACTGAGGCAGGGAGACAGCAGTTAGGAGAGTGGGGCCCGAAGCATTCACTGCCTCCCACATGCCACACTCTTGGAGCTCAGAGGGGAAGGATGGCCTCCTGCATCAGAGATCCTCAGTCATCCTTAAGTTATCCCTAGAGTTCCCTTCAGGTGTTCTTTTCCACAAGGACTAAATCATGCTGGAGAGGCAAAGTTCACAGCTTGCTTGTCTCAAGACAGCCGCCCTTTCTTTTGTCTGGTACTTGGCCTGTGCTGATTTTCCCAGCAGTTTT
>NW_007218554.1:0-1495 GCF_000164805.1 Carlito syrichta | reverse complement strand
AGTGGAGACCACCCTCGGGTCATGCCCTGAAGAGGGGGAATGCACAACAGCAATTATAATATAAGGCTATAAGTGCTACAGAAGGGGTTAGAACAGGTGCTATGGAAGCAGAAGGAAAAGGCACCTGACCCACTGTGGGGCAAGATCAGGGATGGCTTCCTGGAGGAAGTGAAATCATCACCAAACATGTCACCGTGACTGCCTTCATTAGTACCAGCATTGTCACTGTTAATGTCACCATCACCGTCATGCTCACTGACCTCATCAGTGTCATCACCATCGTCCCTGTCTTTGTCCCCATCACCACCATTGCTATCATCATGCTCATTGTCGTCATCACCGTCTTTGTCATCTTTACTGCCCTCTTCATCATCACCGGTACTCTCGCCATCACCGTCACTGTCACCGTCCTTACTGTCATCATCACGCTGGCCATCATCATCACTTATCATTCTCTTTCTCATCCTCCTCGTCACCATCAGCGTCATCACCATCACCACTATCATAACCAGTATTCACTGACCACCTTCTATGTGCCTGGCACCGTGTGAAACTCTTTGCAGGCATTGTTGCCTCATTTAATTCTCCTCATGACCCTGTGAAATTAAGTTGTTGTTCTCACTCTAGAGGTGAAGAAAATGAGGCTCATAAAGGTTAAGCGGCTTGACCAAGGTCACACAGTGAGTTTCTCAATGTCAGACTCAGGATTCAAGCCCAGGCTGTCTGTTCTGGATCCTAGAAGGAAGAATAGGCATTGGCCAGGTGAGCACGGGTCAGTCAGCATCGGGAGCATCTTCGGGAGCGGGAGACGCAGGCATAGGCCTCAGAGATGACAGAGAGCCGGGGGCAGTTGAGGACCCAAAGAGATTCTGTGTGGCTGTGGTGCTGTGTGTGAGGGATGAGCCATGAGGCTGGAGGGTGGGGCAGGGTCTGATTCTACAAAGCCTGGTTGGCCTTGTCTAGCATTTGGGCTTTGTCTTGATGACAACAAGGAAGAAGATATTGAAAGGTTTTTAGTGGGAGGGGCCCAGGACTGAATCCATGGTTGCTCAGAGGACAGTGGAGCTGAGAAGGGGGATACTGAGGCAGGGAGACAGCAGTTAGGAGAGTGGGGCCCGAAGCATTCACTGCCTCCCACATGCCACACTCTTGGAGCTCAGAGGGGAAGGATGGCCTCCTGCATCAGAGATCCTCAGTCATCCTTAAGTTATCCCTAGAGTTCCCTTCAGGTGTTCTTTTCCACAAGGACTAAATCATGCTGGAGAGGCAAAGTTCACAGCTTGCTTGTCTCAAGACAGCCGCCCTTTCTTTTGTCTGGTACTTGGCCTGTGCTGATTTTCCCAGCAGTTTTTCAAGAATAGCTTTCACATTAAGCCAGACATGTGCTTCCTTAAAATGTTGACCCTGTTTGAGGATTGTGACCTTGCAGAATACAGAACAGGAGGGTTTGGATTCGAGTCCTCCCCTGAGTGTTTCTCTGGGAGCACTCAGAATC
>NW_007218553.1:0-672 GCF_000164805.1 Carlito syrichta | reverse complement strand
TGAACTCCTAAAGTGGCACTAACAGTCACCAACTGGAAAGCAGGCAGCCTGGTGGCATGTGGGGGACAGGTTTCCCCTGACCTTGCCTTCCCTCTTGCGTGCATATTTGGAGCTTCTATCGCAGTACGATTCATATATTCTCACCAGACCCTGGTCAACATCCCAGGATGTCAGTGGACTAGGAAAAGAGTGTCGTGGCCACACACATATGAATGTAGGGATGAATCTCCCTTCTATGTCCTGGCCTTGCCACTGGACCAGTCATCTAGAAGCAACATTGACATCTGCCAGTTATTTTTAGCAAATTATATTGATACATGATTCCATCTGTAATACTCCTGGCTGAGTGGATAGTAGTGTACAATATTAAGAATCAGCTACATCCTTCACTATCTGGGAGACCTCCAACAAATTATTTAAGCACTCAAAATCTAACATCTCTCAGTTGTAAAATAGGAATAATAAAGATTCCTAAATCATCCAGAGGGTGATCCATCTCAGTGAATCGCAATTTCGTTCTGCCAATTTGCTCAGATCAAAACCTTGTTGCTCTTCTTGGCCCTTCTCTCAGACTCCTTATCCAATCTAGCAGCAAAACCTTACCAGCTTTACCTACAAAATATAAACATATAGCCTGGATCTGACCATTCTTATCATCTTCGCCACTTCTTT
>NW_007218552.1:0-2047 GCF_000164805.1 Carlito syrichta | reverse complement strand
TTTAAAAGGCAGATGCAAATTAAAGGCTTTTGATACAAACTGCCAAACTGCTTACCAAGAATTTATTAACAATTTATTCTTTCCCCTGCATGGGAACAGTTATCTTTCTATATCCTCAGATTTTTCATTTCAAAACAACCTCACTGACCTGATAGGTGAAAAATGATGACTTGTTTTAATTTGCATTTCTTCCATTCTAGGCGAGGTTGGACATTTTCCCTTAGGCTCTTGTGTTTCAGTATCCTGAAGATCTGTGATGCCCACTTACAGTCCACCCTTCAGTCTCTGTCTGTGTTTTCTATTTAAAATTACAAAGTGAGCTGGGTGCATGGCTCACACCTGTAATCCCAACATTGGGAAGCCAAGGTGGGAGGATTGTTTGAGCCCAAGAATTCAAGACCTGCCTGGACAATATAGCAAGACCTCGTCTCTTCACAAATAAACATTTTAAAAAGTACCCAGGCATGGTGGCATGTGCCTATAGTCCCAGATACTTGGGAGGTTGAGGCAGAAGGATCGTCTGAGCCCAGGAAGCTGAGGTTGCAGTGAGCTGTGATCATGTCACTCCAGCCTGGATGGCAGAGTAAGACTCCAACTCAAATAATAAATAAATAAATAAAATAAATAAAATTACACAGTGGTGGCATCCTGGATGGCAGAGTAAGACTCCAACTCAAATAATAAATAAATAAATAAATAAAATGACACAGTGGTGGCATCCTAGATCCGTACTAGGGTCAGCAGGAAACTCTTCCACCTCCAGGTCCACCTCAAGGAAGCCACTTAAATTATTTGCCCCCGCCACTTTAAGGACTTTTTTTCTTTAATATAAGATGAAACAAGCTCATTGTTTTTTTGGGGGACTTATCCACAAAGCATACTAGGTATATAGAGCATCCACTACTTACTCTCTTATAGAAAGGAAAAGAAAGAGAAAAAGGAAAACATTCTCACTTCCCAGAACTATAAAAAGATTGTCAAGCAAGGACAGAGCTAAGGGACTTACCTGGAAACTAGATCCCTTCTGTCCCAGGAATCCGCTTGGAATTTCTTCCCCTCATCAGCAACTGGGATGTTGCTTAGGAGAGGAGGGTGAAAACTGAGTTAGAGAAGGAATAGGAGGTCCAAGTAGCTTATAAAGGAACCCAGATTATAGAAGATGCCAAACTTTGCCTTTCCTGGAAGTTCAGATGGGGACAGCTGCAGAAATGGCTGTCCTAGAAGCCCTGGCTTAATGTCTCAGACTCCTGCCCTTGGCATCAGCTAGCAAGAAGCCAGTAGCAGGTTTGCAGTGCAGATCTGCAGTGAACTCCTAAAGTGGCACTAACAGTCACCAACTGGAAAGCAGGCAGCCTGGTGGCATGTGGGGGACAGGTTTCCCCTGACCTTGCCTTCCCTCTTGCGTGCATATTTGGAGCTTCTATCGCAGTACGATTCATATATTCTCACCAGACCCTGGTCAACATCCCAGGATGTCAGTGGACTAGGAAAAGAGTGTCGTGGCCACACACATATGAATGTAGGGATGAATCTCCCTTCTATGTCCTGGCCTTGCCACTGGACCAGTCATCTAGAAGCAACATTGACATCTGCCAGTTATTTTTAGCAAATTATATTGATACATGATTCCATCTGTAATACTCCTGGCTGAGTGGATAGTAGTGTACAATATTAAGAATCAGCTACATCCTTCACTATCTGGGAGACCTCCAACAAATTATTTAAGCACTCAAAATCTAACATCTCTCAGTTGTAAAATAGGAATAATAAAGATTCCTAAATCATCCAGAGGGTGATCCATCTCAGTGAATCGCAATTTCGTTCTGCCAATTTGCTCAGATCAAAACCTTGTTGCTCTTCTTGGCCCTTCTCTCAGACTCCTTATCCAATCTAGCAGCAAACCTTACCAGCTTTACCTACAAAATATAAACATATAGCCTGGATCTGACCATTCTTATCATCTTCGCCACTTCTTTCTGGTCCAGGCCACTGCTATCACTTGCCTGCATCATTTTGTTAGCTTCTTAATAAGGTCCCCACTTCTACC
>NW_007218551.1:28924-36443 GCF_000164805.1 Carlito syrichta | reverse complement strand
GCTACAATCATCAAAACAGCTTGGTATTGGTATAGGAACAGGCATATAGATCAATGGAATAGAATTGAGATCCCAGAAGCAAAACCTCAATTTCTCAACCATCTCATCTTTGACAAAGCCTCCACCACCTACCACTGGGGAGAGGAGAACCTATTCAGTAAATGGTGCTGGGAAAACTGGCTGACCACATGCAGAAGATTGAAACAGGACCCCTATCTATCCCCATGCACAAAGGTTAATTCCAAATGGATCAGAGACCTAAATGTAAAACCTCAAACCATAAGAACCTTAGAAAATGAAGGAAAAACCCTCATGGAAATCGGAACTGGCATTCAATTCCTGAACAAAACCCAAAACCCACAGCTCATAAGAGAGAAAATAGATAAGTGGGACCTTATTAAACTGACAAGCTTCTGCAAAGCCAAAGAAACCATCAAGAGAGCAGGGAGACAGCCTACAGACTGGGAAAAAGTATTTGCCAACACCAGGTATGACAAAGGCTTAAAATCCTGGATCTGCAAGCAACTCAAACGTGCTGAAAAGAAAAAAACAAACAACCCCATTATAAAATGGGCAAAAGATATGAACAGACACTTCACAAAGGAAGACATCCGAGCAGCCAACAAACACATGAAGAAATATTCAACCTCACTAATCATTAGGGAGATGCAAATCAAAACCACAGTGAGATACCACCTAACCCCAATCAGAATGGCAATCATCAACAACTCAAAAAAATAACAGCTGCTGGAGAGGGTGTGGTGAAAAGGGAACACTTCTACACTGTTGGTGGGAGTGTAAACTAGTGCAACCTCTGTGGAAAGCAGTGTGGCGATTCTTAAAAGCTCTAAATACTAACCTCCCATATGACCCCGCAATCCCCCTACTGGGAATATATCCTGAAGAACACAAATCACTCTATAAAAAAGATACCTGCACACGCATGTTTATCGCAGCATTGTTCACAATAGCAAGAACATGGAAATAGCCATGCTGCCCGTCAAAAGAAGACTGGATTAAAAAAATGTGGTACATATACACGATGGAATACTAAGCAGCCATAGAAAAGAACAAAATCATGAATTTCGCAGCAACCTGGATGGAACTAGAGTCTATAATACTGAGTGACCTCTCACAGAAACAAAGATCCTAGTATCACATGTTCTCACTCATATAATGGACCTTAAACATCCAATGCAATATATACGAAAATGACTGACTGTACTGGGAAACTATGGTGGGGGGAGGGAGATGGGATTAACAGTAGCAAATATCTGTCTGGAAATGGGGCAACACCCCATATCAACAGGGTGCCTGAATGAAACGCAATTGTATACCTAACCCTTAACTGTACCCCACAACTTCACAATAAAAAAAAAAAAAGAAAAATGCAAAACGCTCCTCAAAGAAATCAAAGACACTAATAGATGGAAAAATGTTCCTTGCTCATGGATTGAAAAAAATCAGCATTGTTAAGATGTCCATTCTACCAAAGGCAATCTACAGATTCAATGCAATAACGATTATATTACCAATATCATTATCCTCAGACCTGGAAATGACAATACAAAAATTCATACGGACACATAAAAGATCAAAAATAGCCAAAACGATCTTTAGAAAAAGAGACAAAGCAGGCGGAATCACAGTTCCAGACATTAAACTTTACTATAAGGTTGCAATAATAAAAGCAGCCTGGTATTGGTAGAAGAACAGGCATACAGACCAACAGAACAGGATAGAGATTCCAAAAGTGAAACCTCAATTTCTCAATCAATTCATCTTTGACAAAGCCTCCACCAACAACTGCTGGGGAGAGGAGAACCTTTTCAGTAAATGGTGCTGGAAAAACTGGCTGACCACACACAGAAGATTGAAATAGGCCCCCTACCTTATTACCACACACAAAAGTCAACTCTAAATGGATCCAAGACCTATATGTAAAATCGCAAACTATAAAAATTAAAAAAAAAAACACAGAAGACACCCTTATGGAAATTGGAATAGGCAACCAATTCCTGATCAAAATCACAAATGCTTATGCCATAAGAGATAAAGTAGACAAGTAGGACCTCACCAAACTGAAAATTTTCTGTAAAGCAAAAGAAACCATCAAGAGAGCAGGAAGACCACTTACAGAATGGGAACAAATATTTGTCAACTATACATCTGACAAAGGCCTAACATGAAGGATCTACTAGGAACTCAATTGTGCCACAATAAAGGAAAAAAAAAACCAAAAAATCCCTATTCCAAAAGCAGGCAAAATATATGAATAGACACTTCTAAAAAGAAGACAACTAACAGATACATGAAAAAATGTTCAACCTCACTAATCATCAAAGAAATGCAAATTAAAACCACACTGTAGTATCACCTAACTCTACTCAGGATGGCCATTATCAATAACTCAAAAAAACAACAGGTATTGGAGAAGATGTGGGGAAAAGGGAACACTTCTCCACTATGGGTGGGCATGTAAACTAGTAAAACCTGTGAAAACAGTGTGGAGATTCCTAAAAGATCTAAAAATCTACCTTCCATATGAGCCAGCAGTCCCCTTTCTGGAAATATACCCTAAGGAACTCAAGTCATTTTATAAAAAAGATACCTACAATTATTCACAATAGCAAAAACATGGAACCAACCTTGCTGCCCATTGAAAGTGGACGATAAAAAAAAGTTGTGAGTATACATGATGAAATGTTATGTAGCCATAAAGAAGAATAAAATTATGAATTTTGCGGCAACTTGGATGGATTTAGAGTATAAATATTCAGTGATCTTTCTCAGAAACAACGAACTGAATACCATATGTTCTCACTGATAAGTGAAACTTGAACTTTTATTATAATACTATAAGAAAGGGACTGGCAGTATTGGGACATTGCCAGAAGAGGGGGCAACACATAACATTAATAAGAGTACCTGATCTCAAACCAGGCAAAGTGAGGACCAGAGGGAGACCCAAAATTTACCTGTACAATGATGACTTACCTACATAATCCTGAATTGTACCTCACATTTTTAAAATAAGTAAAAATAAAATTTTAAAACCATATTAGCAAAGGTTATACTTAAAAAATCCATAAAATGGATTAATGCCTATATAGGCTAACCATTAAAAAAATGTCTCGAGGGGTCCTGAGAGACAGCGGTGAGAGATTAAGAAAGACACAGACACAAAGACATAAAGAAAAGATGGGGTCAAGTGGGACACTTTCCCCTGATGTGGGAGAAGTGACCCCGAACTAGCTCAGCATGTTTATTTATAATCAAGCACAAAGTTGAAGGGATTCAAGGTCTGTGAGGGAGCCACAACAGAATTATGTTGTTACCCAAAAGGCAAGCTGTTCTGCAGTTATCTTCTTGTAGCTAAGGCTTTATTGTAGCTATGACTTTATCTGTACTATGTGTATACAGATGTGTGGGCATCTGAGACATTGTTTCGTGTAGCAGGCTGCATCCCTCACAGCCTGCCTTTGGCTAGAATGCAGAGCTTCCATGTGAGACTGTTGCCTATGAGCTTGGGGTACAGTGGCAGTGCTTTTCTGCTCCCCACATCACATCTGCTCCCAACACTGTTTCCACATACTTTATGTTCATTATATCACAATTTATATATCTATATGTATGTTACATATATTACATATATTTACATTGTGCAGCCATTAACACATTTTTAGCTATTTTTTAACACTTTTGTCTTTTGACATGTTTACCAGAATTAAAAGTGATTTACGTACCATTGTTACAAGAATATTGTATTTTAAATTTGTCTCTATATTTCCTTTTACCAGTGAATTTTATACTTTTCTGTGCTGTTGTATTGTTGTTTAGAATTTCTGTTTTAAATTAAAAATATAGACTTCCTGCAAGATGGCAATGGGGCAGCTCGGTCTGTGAGACTCTCCACTGAGGAGATCACAAAGAGACTCTGGTTCTCTCCCCAGAGGCGGCAGATCCCATTGTCGGCAGCCTGCTCTTTACTCGGAGCTCAGCTGTAGACCTCACTGAGGCATCACCGCAGTCCAGGCAGCTACTGTGGCTGTCACTGCCACCACTGATGCTGCGGCCGACAATCATTCCACATCACACTGCCAGTGCCAGTGAGCCACCTCCCCCGCCTCCACCGAGGCAGCCATTACACATTGCTCCGCCTGTGCCTGAGGCCAGCCACCACCACCACTGCCGCTGCTGCTGCCACCACCACTGAAAGAGCCATCCCACATTGGACCATCATTGCTTGAGGTGAGCCGCAGCCGCTGCCACCAAGGCAGCCATTACACATCGTATGGTCCATGCCTGAGGTGATCCATGACTTCAGACCTTGAAGCCCCTGTGAGCAAGATCTGGTGAGGTCTACTACCACTGGATGTCCAGACAGGCTGTGGGTTTCCTTCCGTGTGCCTTGAGGCAACATCTCCCTCCCCTTAGGAGTGGGCCAGCAGCTGTGATAAAGACCATCTGGAGTGAGGGATACCACCACCTGCTGGTGATTCAAGGTAACAACACTGAAAGGGGAAAAATGGAAGCCTGACAGATACAGATCAGACCTGAGTAGTGAACGGGGCAGTCATGAACTGAGTGATGATCTAAACTGCCCTTCACACCAGGCCAGGGGCAACTGATCCTAACTGTGAACAAACTCACCAGCTTGAAAAGACAGCAAGAAATCAGAGATGAAAGGACATTTGACTTAAACAAAAAGTCTCAGAGTGTGCTTGACTGGTTCTGTTAGTCTACTGACTTGATTCTGTTCATACTGTTTTGTTGCCCCCCTTTTTTCTCCTTCTTTTCCCTTCTTTTCTTTTCTCCTCTCTGTAAACCATATCTTTGTATAGAGGAAGAGCACACCAATAAGGAGGTTGGTAAGCTTGTATGTTAGCAACATTGTATGTTTTTGTTTTTTTTTGTATGGGAATTGGTTAGTTTGTAGCTATGGTCTATTGTTTTTATATGTTTCAATTTTTGTCTCTTTCTCCATTTGTCGGTACACTCGTCTGTTTTCACCCTTACTCCTCTCTCTCTTTAACCCCCTCTTCCCCCACTGCCTGCTCTATTCTCTTCCCTCTGTTAAACACATTTTATTTCAGGGAGTTAACCTACAACCCCACTGCATAGACAGATTCCAAGGCAGTGGGAAGTGGATTTCAGATTATTCATACACCTGTCAGTGGATACCAGGACCTGCAGATAGATTCTGAATCACAGCTCCTACCTTAAGTAAATCTCAAAACTGCAAAAAGAACCACCCAAAGCCTACAGTGCAACTCCAGAATTGAACAAAGTAAGAGGACATACATAAAGAAGAATAGGAGATTGAACAAACAGAAGTAAAAAAACACCTCCCCCCTGAATAACAGAATTAAAGAAGATGGTGATGTGGAGGGAAGGAAAAGTAGGGAGGGGGAAAAACTGTACAAACAAAGAAAAACCAAAAGAAGAATATAGGTCTCACACAGACCCCTGGGAGATCAGACACTGAGAAAACAGATTCCAGAACACAAACAATGAAGAGCCCCCAGAATGACTGGTCACATGCAACAAACCCAGACATCAAGACATTAATAGAGAGAATTTTAAAAAATTGAGGAGAGACAAGAGGAAAATAGGAACGAGCTGATGTCAGAAATAACAGCAGTAAAGAATACTGGGATGGAAATAAATAGCAAACTAATAAGCATGGAAAACAGAATTATCCAAACAGAAGAAAGAATCTCAGAGCTTGAAGACCAAAACACAGAACTAATCCAAACTGTCAAAAGCATAGAAAAGAAACTCAAAAAGACAGAACAAAACATTTGAGAGATGAATGACCACTTCAAGAGATAAAACCTAAGAGTAACTGGCCTTTCTGAGGTAGAGAGAGAAACAGAGACCACACTGCAACAAACATTTCATTAAATCATTCAAGAAAACTTCCCTCATCTCATCAAGGATGAAACAATTCTAACACAGGAGATTCAGAGAATCCCTGCAAGACAACAAATGAGAAGACCAACTCCCAGACATATAATAATTTGCTTAAACAAAGTAGGTATAAAAGGAAAAATACTAAAGGCTGCAAGAGAAAAAGGTCAGACTACCTACCAGGGAAGACCAATTAGCATAGCAGCAAATTTATCTACAGAAACACTTCAGGCTACGAGAACTTGGATCCCTATCTTCAAAGTTCTAAAAGACAAAAAAAAGTTCTAAAAGATAAAAAAAGATAAAAAATTTCAAGCTAAACTTCACCAGTGAGGAAGAATTGAAATCTTTCCCAGATATCCAATCCCTAAGAACCTACGCTGCCAACAGACCACTTCTACAAGAAACACTTAAGAAAGTATTGAACACAGAAGAAAAGGAAAAAATAACAACAACGTTCTTCACAAGAGTACAGGCAAAAAGATTAAAAACACGCATGATCCAACTCTAAGATGAAAAGAAAGACAACACACAAAGAGAAAGAACAACTCTGTAAGAACATTATGATAGAGATCAGCTCAAACATTTCAATAATTAGTTTGAATGTGAACAGACTAAATCCACCACTGAAAAGACATAGAATGGCAAAATGGATAAAATATCACCACGCAACAATCTATTGCCTTCAAGAGACTCACCTCACTAGAAAGAACACTCACAGACTTAAAGCAAGAGGATGGGAAACAAATTTTCAGGCGAATGGAACACAAAAGAAAGGAGGAGTCATGATCTTAATCTTAGACAAAATACCCTTTAAGCTATCAAAATTAAAAAAGATACAGAAGGCTACTACATAATGATAAAAGGTTAAATCCATCAACAAGAAATATCCATCCTAAACATATATGCATCCAACATAGAGCACCAACTTTCATAAAGCAGCTCCTAGGTAAACTAAAAAAAGATATTGACTCCAATACCATCATAGCTGGGGAATTTAATACCCCACTCACAACCCCAGACAGATCATCAGGACAAAAAATCAGCAATGAGATCCAAAACCTCAATGTTACTCTTGATCAAATGAACTTAATTGATATCTACAGAACCCTTCATCCAGAGACCACAGAATACACATTCTACTTGCCACCGCATGGAATGTACTCTAAGATTGACCACATACTTAGCCATAAATCAACCATAAGCAATTTTAAAACTACTAAAATTTTACCATCCACCTTCTTGGACCACAGTGGAATAAAAATAAACATTAACACCAACAAGGTTCCCCCCAAACCCACAAAGACATGGACACTAAACAGCATGATGCTAAACAAATCCTGGGTCAATGATGAAATCAAAACAGGGATCAAAAGATACCTGGAAACAAATAAAAATGAAGAAATATCTTACCAAAATCTCTGGGACGCCATGAAAGCTGTAGGAAGAGGGGAATTTGTATCCCTACAAACACGCATGAAGAAAATGGAAGGATCACAAATTAACAGCCTAAGAAGCCACGAAGGAAGCTGGAAAAGCAAGATCACAAAAACCCTAATTTCAGCAGAAGAATCCAGATCATCAAAATAAAAGCCCAAATCCAGGA
>NW_007218551.1:28427-28846 GCF_000164805.1 Carlito syrichta | reverse complement strand
AATACATCAACAGATGTCAAAATAAAAACCACATGATTATATCATTAGATGCAGAAAAACTTTTGATAAAATCTAGCACCCCTTCTCAATAAAAACCCTTGAACGTCTAGGCATATGGGAAACATACCTGAAAATAGTAAAAGCCATTTATGAGAAACCCATATTCAGCATAGTCCTAAACAGAAAACAAATTGGAACCATTTCCCCTGAAAACTGGAACAAGACAAAGATGCCCACTCTCAGCGCTCCTGTTCAATATAGTATTGGAAGTCCTGGCTAGAGCAATCAGAAAAGAGAAGGTAATCAGGAGTATTCAACTAGGAAAAGAGGAAGTCAAGCTATCTCTCTTTGCAGATGACATGATGTGTACCTTGAAAACCCAAGAGAATCTGTCAAAAACCTCCTTACACTGATAAAGG
>NW_007218551.1:25233-27757 GCF_000164805.1 Carlito syrichta | reverse complement strand
CACAGCCTACAGACTGGGAAAAAGTATTTGCCAACTCCAGGTCTGACAAAGGCTTAACATCTTGGATCTACAAGGAACTCAAATGTGCTGAAAAGAGAAAAACAAACAACTCCATTATAAAATGGGCAAAAGATATGAACAGACACTTCTCAAAGGAAGACATCCGAGCAGCCAACAGACACATGAAAAAGTGTTCAACCTCACTAATCATCAGGGAGATGCAAATCAAAACCACACTGAGATACCACCTAACTCCAATCAGAATGGCAACTATCAATAACAAAAAATAACAGTTGCTGGAGAGGGTGTGGCGAAAAGGGAACACTTCTACACTGTTGGTGGGAGTGCAAACTAGTGCAACCTCTGTGGAAAACAGTATGACAATTCCTAAAGGCTCTAAATATCAACCTCCCATATGACCCCCAATCCCCCTACTGGGAATATAACCTGAAGAACTGAAATCACTCTATAAAAAAGATACCTGCACACGTATGTTTATTGCAGCATTGTTCACAATAGCAAGAACCTGGAACTAACCACGCTGTCCATCAAAAGAGGACTGGATTAAAAAAATATGGTACATATTCACAATGGAATACTATGCAGCCATAAAAAAGAACAAAATCATGAATTTCGCAGCAACCTGGATGGAACTAGAGTCTATGATACTGAGTGATCTCTCACAGAAACAAAGATCTGTGTATTACATGTTCTTACTCATATAGTGGACCTTGAACATCCAACATAATACTATAAGAAAATGACTGACAGTGTTGGGAAACTATGGGGGGGAGGGGAAGGGAGATGGGATTAAAGGTAGTAAATATCTGTCTAGGGACAGTGAGACACCTCTTATCAACAAGTCTGCCTGAATGAAGCATATTTATATACCTAACCTTTAACTGTACCCCACAATATCATAAAAAAATTGATTAAAATAAAAAATAAAAAAATAATAATAAATAAATAATATTTGTTTAGCATTTTTTTGAATCTGGCCTAGTGGTGATGTACTACCTCAGCCTTTTTTTTTTTTTTTTTTCAAATTATTTTTTTGTCTTGAATTTATTTCTCAAAAATAATTTTACTGAGTATAGTATTCTTCTTAGGCATTTTCCCCAGCACTTTTGAACATATTATTCCACTTTCTCCTGGCCTGCAAGATTCCTTTTAAAAATATAATAATCTGTGAGAATTCTCTTGTATATAACAAGGTATTCTTCCCTTGCTGCTTTCAAAATTCTCTTTTATTTTTTGAGACTGATTATAACATACAAAAATGTTTATGAATAGTTGTTAAATCAGTGGATTTTGAAGAAAAAGAAGATCCAGGGCTTTCTATTCCATCATCTTGCTAACATCACTTGACTTACACTCATACTAAACAGTTACAAGAAATTAATTTGATGCCAACAAATTCAGCGACTTAGACAAAATGGACCAATTTTTTGAGAGACACAAACTGTCAATACTCATTCAAGAAATAGATAACATGAATAATCTTGCATATAAAAATTTGAACTTGTAATTTAAAATCTGAAAAGAAAGTTACAATTTGAGATGGCTTCAGGGACAAATTCTATCAAAAAATTTAGGAAAAAAGATTTATAAATCCTCCTTTGGGAAGCATACAATGGATGAACATAGTCATTTTATGAGTATAATATTATACTAATAGCAAAACAGATAAAAACCATTATAAGAAAAGAAAACTGCAGGATATTATTTCTCATAAACATAGAAACAAAAAAAATCCTCAAAAATGCTTGGAAATTGAATTGAGATATACATGAAAAGTGGGCTTATCCTGGGAATACTATAGTCTTTCACATCCAAAGTAAATCATTGCAATTTTTTTTTTTTATTTTTATTTTTGAGTTGGAGTCTCATTCTGTCGCCCAGACTGGAGTGCAGTGGCCGATCCCGGTCACTGCAGCCTTGACCCACTGGGTGCTGGCGATCCTTCTGCCTCAGTCTTCCTAGTAGCCGGAATTACAGGCACACGCTACCATGCCCGGCTGATTTTTCAATTTATTGTAGAGATGAGGTCTCACCAAGTTGTCCAGGCGGGTCTCAAACCCATGGTCTCAGGCAATCCACTCACCTCAGCCTCCCAAAGCGATCATTGCAATTTACTAACTATATTAACTAACAAATTAAGATACATCATATGGTCAAATAAACATCTAAAAAATCACTGAAGAAAATGAAGCTCCCAATCAGCAAAATCAAAATAAAAGTTATTAACGCTAATAAGGAACTTTTCTTTAAACTAGAGTTATCACAATAAATGATGAAAAATGAAATGCTTTCCCCCTATGATTGTGGACAAGATAAGGAAAATCTCACTTCTGTTATCTGTCATCATGTGGAAACTCTAATAATCATTATAGGTAATAAAACTAAAGGAAACAAAAATAACATGTAGAATGAGAGAGAAAATTATATATTCAGATGGGCTCAATGGCTCAGCCTGTAATTCTGCGCTTTGGGAGGCTGAGGTGAGTGGATTGCCTGAGCCCGT
>NW_007218551.1:7239-25213 GCF_000164805.1 Carlito syrichta | reverse complement strand
GGGTTCGAGACCCACCTGGGCAACTTGGCGAGACCTCATCTCTACAGTAAATCAAAAACCTAGCCAGGCATGGTGGCATGCGCCTGTAGTTCCAGCTACTTGGAAGGCTGAGGTGGAAGGATTACAGCAGGTCGAGACTGCAGTAGCTGGGAGTGGCCACTGCACTCCAGTCTGGGTGACAGAGTGAGACTCCAACTCCAAAAAAAAAAAAAAGAAAAACAAAAAGAAAATGATATATTCAAAGAAAACATTATTGACAATGAAAATAAAAAAGATTCTACAAAAACCTCCTAGAATATAGAAGTGAGTAGCAAGGTCACAAAATACAAGATCAATTTACAAAAATCAATTATATTTCTAAATATTAGCAAATTATGAATAAAATATATATTTTTTGATTTGAGGTCACTCTGTCACTTAAGCTAAAGTGCAGTGGCATGATCACAATTCACAGTAGCTTCAATCTCCTTGGCTTAGGCAATTTACCACAAACTTACAGGTAGTTGTGGCTACAGGTGCATACCAGCGTGCTGGGCTAATTTAAATTTTTTTTTTGTAGCCACAAGGTCTTGCTATGTTGTCTAGGCTGATCTAGAATTCTTAGGTTCAAGAAATCCTCCTGTTTCTTCCTCCAAAAGTGCCTTAATTTTAGGGGTAAGCCACTGCACCTGGCCAACATTTCTTAAAAATTGCAAATGACCTTGAAAATGAAATACTTAGGCAAAAAGTTTACAAAATATGTGTAGATAATATATGCCAAAATTTAATAAACAATGAGAAAAGAAAAAACGTTAAAGTAATAGAATAGTTGGTTCATGGATTGGAGAATTTAATATTAGTAACATATTAATCTTCCAAATTTCATCCATGTATTCAACATATTCAAAGTGAAATCACAAAAAGATGTTTTTGTAAACATAGAAAATCTATTTCTGAAGTTTATACTGAAAGTTCTAGTAACTCCAATAGCCTATTCAAGATTATTCCAAAAAATACAAAGTTGGAAGACTCATATCACTTGATTTTATAATAAACAGTCACTGTAATTAAGACAAGTAGTGTTGGAGAAAAATATGGATTACATGTATACAAACAAATCACAAACACAGTCAAATATTTTCTGTTAAAAGATAATGGAAATTAAATAAGAAAAAGATAATGCTTTCATCAAAGGAAAACTTTTGTTCGTTACTGGTAGGAATTTAAAATAATACAGCCACTTTCGTAAATATTTGCTTATCTCTAATAAATTGAATCATTGACTTACCATGCATCCCAGAAATTACACTTTTAGATACCCACTCAAGTGACTTAAGTGAATTGAAAACTTATGTCCACAAAAAACCTGCAAGAGGGTGATTATAGCAGGGTCATTCATAATCAGCAAAAACTGGAAGCAATCAAAATGTCTTTTAATGAAAAAATGTTAAACAAATCCTATTCAATTATTGGTCAGTGATTAAAAGGACTGGATAACTAAATTAGTTAATCTCAATTATTTTCTAAGTGAAACAAGCCAGACATTAACAATTAAATGCTGTATGATCACTCATAAGGCATACTGAAAAAAGCAGAATTATAGGAACTGAAAACAGGAAACAGGTTAGTGATTTTAATGTATGTGTGGAGCTATGGTTGACTAAATAAAGGACACAAGGGGAAATTTGGGGGGCACTGTTTCTCAACATTCCCACCATTGATATTTTGGGCCACATAATAGTTTGTTTTGGGAGGAGCAATGCCCTGTGCATTGTAGGTAGCTTAGTATCATCTCTGGTCTTTACCCACTAGATACAAGTAGAAATTCTCCACGTATGAAAACCAAATATTTCCATACGTTATTAAATATCCCATGAGTACAAAATTGCCAAATATTGAAAACTACTATTTTATGGTAAAGGAACTCCACTGTATGGTACTGGAGTGATGGATGCCTGATTCAATGCATTTGTCAAAATTCATAAAGACAATAAAATTAATCAGTACATTGATGGGTTTCCAGGATTTAATGGAGACTGTGACAAGTGAATGTAACAATTGCAATTTATGTCATAACTTTACTGAATGGGGTGGGAAAAAAGGAGCAGAATAAATTAACTTTAAAAAAGAATGTTTTGATTTTTTAGTAATAGCCATTCTTTTCAGCATAAAGTGATATATTGTAGTCTTAATTTATATTTTTCTGATGCTTAGTGATGTTGAGCATTTTTGCATATTTGTTGGCCATGTGTTTGCTTCTCGTAAATTCTGGACATTAGTCTTTTGAGGCATAATTTGCAAATATTTTCTCTACCTCAGTAGATTTTCTGTTCACAGTGTTGATTATTTCTTATGCAATGCAGATGTTTTTCATTTAAGTCCTGTTTGCTTATTTTTGTTTTTGTTCTAATTGCTTTTGGAATCTTTCTAATAATACTTTTGCCTAGATTAATGTCCAGAAGAGTGTTTCCTACATTTTCTTCTAGGAATTGTATAGTTTCAAGTCTTATATTTAAATATTTAGTTTATCTTGTGTTAATTTTTGTATATGGTGAGATGTAGGGGTCCAATTTCATTCATTCACAGATGGATAGCAAATCTTCCCAGAACCACTTATTGAACAAGGTGTTCATTCCCCATTGTTTATTTTAGTTGGCTTTGTCAAAGACCAATTGGTTGTAGGTAGGATTTTCTGGATTTTCTATTCTGTTCCTTTGATTTATTTGTCTATTCTTGTGCCAGTACCATGCTGTTTTAGTTACTATAATCTTCTATTATAATTTGAAGTGAGGCAAAATGCCTCTACATCTGTTCTTTTTGCTTAGAATTACTTTGGCTATTCAGGTTCTTTTTAGATTTCATATAAAGAGATGTTGGTACAGTTGAGAAAAGAAAATGCTCTTTTACTGTTGGTGGAATTGTAAACTAGTTCAAATGCTACAGAATACAATATGGAGATTTCTCAAAGAACTAAAAATGTAATTATCATTTCACCCAACAATGTTACTACTAAAGATCTACCCAAAGGAAGTCACGTACAAATGATACCTGTACTTGTATGTTCAATGCAACACCATTCACAATAGCAAAATCATGGAACCAACCTAAGTGTCTAGCAATGATTGACTGGATAAAGAAAATGTGGAATACTACTCAGCTATAAAAAGAATGAAATCATGCCCTGTGCAGCATGAATTCCTTTCCTGTTCAGGAATTGGAAAACATCATCTTAACTGAACTAACTCAGAAACAGAAAACCATACACCACATAGCCTCACTACTTTGCGAGAGCTAAAGAGCCACAAAAGTAGAAATAGACACTAGACACAAGTAAGGTAAAGACTAAAAGGGAAGTTAGCATTTAGAAATTATATATTGGGTGAAATGTACACTAGCTCGGGAATGGGTCACCTGAAAACCAATCCCTACCACTACACAATATGTCCACATAACAAACATGCACTTGGACTCCCAAATATGAAATAAAAAATGAAAAAAAAAACAGTGTTCTGAATGAATATCTTAAGACTAAAGATGAAAACTCTATACAAATACTGTACACTAGGTGGAATATTTGTTTCTCACAGAGGTACAGGTAAGAAATTTTGAAATTACTTTACATATGTAGCATGGATAAAGAAATTAGTTAATAATCTGAATGATGAGAACAAGATTTCACACCACCAAGAAAATTTATAGATAAACAAGGGAAAGGAGAGCAGAACAGAATAAATATTGTGGTGTAGAATTAGAATCTGAGATACCAATAGGAACTAATTACTTTAATACCTGATCAGATGTATAGATACAGAAATAAATTGAGGTATGTCAACATATATAAGATAGTATACATATATTTTTTGCCATATTTTTCAATATAAGGACCTAGAAAATGTGAAAACAAAAGCAACATCAGTTTCTAAGTATCATTTTAAAAAATAATACAAATTGTCTCTTTGCCAAAGTGGCTGATTCTACTGTGACAGAAAAAATAAAAAATAAAAATACAAGATTAACCTAAAGTAATTTTTAGTGCTATAAAGTAAGAAAGGGAATAAAAAAATAAACAAACAAAATTCAAAATCCCTTAGAAGATCTAATCTCAAAAAGCCCCTAATGGCCAAAGTTGAAAAATTTGAACAAAGAAATTAAGAAAGTAGCAGTAGATTTTAACCTATGATATAAAATAAATGTACACAAGTCCACATTGATATAAATAAATGATAGAACAAATAGATAAATGCAGAAGAAAAGACAAATCACTAGTGCAGAAAAATTTAAAATAAGTTATGTAAATACTTCCCTCTTCTGGAGGTGAAACTTAACATCTCTCATCTTGAGCATACCCTCAATTTAATGACTCCCCTTTAATAACTAGAACATGAAAAAGTAAAAATTATAACTTTAAAGGATAGAAATCTGGCAGATACCACTTTAGTAAACAATCAATTTTTACATCATCAGAAATAAGTCATGTTGATATCATGCACATCCTGATATTATGTGGTGAGAAAGTGGCTTCTCATTTTTGGTATTATTCTCAATCCATAATCTCAGTCCAATTATGATAAAGCATAAGAGCCAAATTTAGAACCATTATGCAAATAGCTGATTAGTACTTGTCAAAAGTGTCAGTGTTATGAAAAACAAGAAAAGGCTAAAATACTTTTATAGATTAGAGAAAATTAAGCTGACATGATAATTGAATACAATGTAGTATCTTTATTTAGATTCTGAAACCATTAAAAGAACATTAGTAGAAAAGCTAGTGGTATTTGAATACATTTGGAATTTAGTTAATAGTAATGTACAGACCATTGCCTTACATGACTCTGGTGTGACTGTCTGCTCTTTGAGTTATGGTTGTTGCCATGTTTCCTGGCTTTGGCCCCCTTCCCTACCTTGGGGAAGTGAATCTCCTCTTTCTCTCTGTCTCTAATTTACTTTAAAAATAAACTATATATTCTAATCTAAAAAAAATAGTAATGTACCAGTTGTTTCTCCATTTTGACAAATGTACCAAGGTTATATAAGATTATAACATTTGCAGAGGATAGGTTGAGGACATGAGTAAATTCTTAGTAACCTTTGCAGCTTATATGTAAATCTAAAATTAGGTAAATATAAAAAGTTTAGTAAATTAGCAAATATAAAAATTAATAAAATTTATAATAAAGTAAAGTAAATTAAAAGGAAAATCATGTTTCAGATATGATGGCACTATATTATGGGCATTTGTTCTCTTTTTTGTCCAAACACAACCCTAGAATTTCCATATAAAAGAGAAATTTCTGTTACCCAGCTATTAATTTTTAAAAAATTGGAGAACTCTTTGAGAAATAAAAATTTGTGTGCATGAAAATCACAGAGGAACAAATTTTTGATAGTGACGGGAGTGAGGCAAGATAGAAGCTTTTTAATTATGTTCAGGCATATCTTCATTATTCTCCATGAGCTCATATGCCTTTTGAACTTCTGATCCAATGAGCAGAATTCTCCAAAATTATGGAGCTTTTGTTCCCATAGGGAAAATAAAGGAAAACACCAACTAGCACAACTGAGCACCAGTGAGTAATGCTGGAATCAAATGAGATTAAGAGGCAAACCAATACTGCTGCATCATCAACATCAAAGACTTTTCTACTCACCTCCCTACCTCTGATCCCCAAAACAAATACAAGAAGAAGAAATGATAAAAAGCGGTACTTAAAGTAAAACTAATAAGTTATTTCATGGAGGTCAGATGTTTTTGGTAGGGGAAGGCATACAGGAATAAATTGAGGTCAGATTTTACACCAAAAACCTCTGAACCAATGGTTCCCAAAACTGTTTCTTT
Source organism: Carlito syrichta (assembly GCF_000164805.1). Taxonomy (NCBI): domain Eukaryota; kingdom Metazoa; phylum Chordata; class Mammalia; order Primates; family Tarsiidae; genus Carlito; species Carlito syrichta. Next base: position 19,398 of record NW_007218551.1, on the reverse strand, counting down.
GATTAACTTGAAATGTTTTGCAAAGACACCAATATGTGGTCTCTATAAAAGCTTAATTAAAACAGAACCTTGGATGGTTGGTCTCAGGTATTTGAAGATCCATAATCTCTCCAGGTAATATATTAAAATTGCACAACATTGCATTATGGTCTGAGATACACATTTGTCTTAGTTTGTTCTGGTTTCTATAGCAAAATAACAGACTGGATAATCTGTAAACAACAGATATTTATTGTTCACAGTTCTAGAGAATGGGAAGTTCAAAGTCATTATGCCAACAGATTCTATTTCGAGTGAACACTTGCTGTCTGCTTCAAAGGTGGTATCTTCTAGTTCGGTCCTTGCATGATGGAAGGTGTGAACAAGTTCCCTCAGGCTATTAGTCTCATTTATGAGGGCAGAGCCCTCATGAGCTAATTACCTCCCAAAGGTCCTACATATTAATACTATCACATTAAGGATAAAGTTTTAATGTAGAAATTTAGGGGTGACACAAGCATTCAGATCATAACATTTTATTCCTTGATCCTCAAAATTAATGTCCATCTCATATGTAAATACATTCATTTCATAAAACAGACATTTTATTCTAAAAGGAAAAAATAGGAAAAAAAAGAGGTAATATTTTCCAAGTAAGTTCAAAATCCAACAAGGCAACAATATTAAATCTTAAGGCTGAAGGATAATGCTTTTTTGACTCGGTGCTCCAGCTTCTACACAGTTTGGCCTGTAGTTGGGCTTCCACCTCCATGACTTTGCTGGACACAGCTTACATAGTAGCTCTCACAGGTTAGAGTCACCTGCCTGTTGCTCTCCCAGGCTGGGGTTGCATGCTGATTCAGAGTTGGGGCCAGTCCCACACCCATAGTTCCATTACACATTGCCCTAATGGAGTTCCTCCGCAGTGAGCCCACCCTTACAGTGCTTGAATTCTGCAGCACCTGTAGAGTTGGCAGTACATTGATGGCACCAAGGGTTACCACTTACGTATTCTGGTGGGGTGGCCATTGCCAACTGCATTACAGCTGAACCTACTAGAGGCACACCTGAGGCAGGCAAAGAATGTTGTGCCCAAATGCAGGGAGTAGAGACTTGAGGGGGTGCTGGTAGAGAGCCTCAATGTTCCTCAGGTGGTTTGAGACTCTCTTTACAAGCCTTTCTTGAAGCTGGGAAACCCAAGGTCAAGGTGCCAGCAGATTCAGTATTTTGTGAGGGTTTGAACTCTGCTTCAAAGATGGTGACTCCTAGGGGTGTCTTCACTAATCTGAAACAGTCAAACTTATAGAAGAACAACATGGAATGGTGGTTGCCAAAAGATGAAGTGAGGGAAAATAGAAAAATGTTAGTCAAAGAGCAGAAATGTTCAGTAATAAAAGATGAATAAGTCCTTGATATCTACTGTACATACTATCACCTATAGTTAATAATACTGTATTTTATATTTAAACATTTGTTAACAGTGTAAATCTTATGTTGTGCTCATATCATAATATAATAATAATAATGATAAATGAGAGGGAAGGAGAAACTTTTGGAGGTGACAGATAAGTTTAAGATATAGATTGTGGGAATAATTATATGGGTATATCTTTACCTCCAAACACATCAATTTGTATACATAAATTATGTACAGATTTTTTAATGTCAATTAATAAATGTATGAAACATAAATAATATATGCTCTTAGAGAGTTAAAGGGGATAACAGAAATATGAACCTGAATAAATAACAAAGATTAATACATTGGAAATGCTGAGTATGAAATATATAATTGCTTAATCTCAGCATTCAATAGATGGGTTGAATCACATAATAGACACAGCTAAATTGCAAATTATTGAGCTGGATGATCAGGTTGAAGAATACTCTCAAATAGCAGCAGCAACACCAACACAAAAGGAGTTAGAGATGGAAGAAAAAATGAATGACAGATATTATTCAAATAAATAATGATTAATACTTTAAGTATATAAGGTATCATTTAAATAGTTGACAGAGTGCCAAATAAAAAAGATAAAGCTTACATCTAGACTTAGGCACATTAAAATGACATTTTGCCATTTTAGCATATTTGTATAAATATATGTATTTATCAAATGCAGAAGCAAGTGCCAAAAGAGTACAATAAAATTACACAAAATAAAAAAAACCTTTTTTGTAAATAATACCCATATCAAAACATAAAACATTGCCAGCATCCTCCCCGCCAAAAAAAACTGTCCTCATTCTTCCTTCCAGTTCCTCAATGAAATTTACTATCATAAATTCTAAATAATATATTGCAGTAGTTTTTCTAATTTCTATACTTCATAGACAGTAAATCATATGGTATTCACTTTTATTCTTCTGCATTGTTTTACTCTATATTACATTGCGAGACTTATCATGTTTTCTGTAATTGTGTAATTATGTGTGTATGTATATATAAATAGTCACTTAAAACAGTAAATACAAAGGAGTAGTTCAAAAACTTTAAAAGGAGAAAAATAGAATAACTACAAAAGGATGAGATTTACATCTGATCTACCATGAATTTAAGAAGATGACAAAATAACACTTTCAAAAGGGTTAAGGAAAAATAACTTCAAAACGAAAGATTTATAGTTAGACCAACTATCAATTACATGTAAAGAGGAAATAAGCATATTCTCATAAATAAATATAGAAAGGTTATCACACACACACACACACACACACACACACACACACGCTTGAAAATATGCCTCAACTTATGATGGGGTTACAGCCAAGTAAACTCACAGTAACCTAAAAATATGATAAATCAAAAGTTCATTTAATACACATAACTTACCAAACATCATTACTTAGCCTAACCTACTTTATATGTGCTCATAACACATTAGCCTTCATCAGGGCAAAATCATTTATATAATACAAAGCTGGTTTTATAATAAAATGTTCAATATCTCATGTACCACATATCACAAGCCCAGGAAAATATCAAAATTCAAATACTGAAGTACTTTAAAATTGTGATGGTTTTGTATCATTGTAAAATTGGTAAGTTATAAGTTGAACCACTATAAGTTGGAGACTCCCATTCAGACTCACTTTCAAAAGTACTGTATCTATAGGACAGCTAGATAATAGCATCAGGATTAGGCTATGTGAAGTATAGGATATTTTAAAAGTAGGTATTAAATAGGTATTACTTTAGTAGATTATATGGTATGTATGCAATATTAAGTGACCTTGTTAACTATATTATTTACTACTTGGTTATTGTACAATAATAACATTGAAAATGCAAAGATTGAAGAGTGAGATTAACAAGATGGTAGAATAGGAGATCCCCAGCTCTTGTCACCCTACAAAAATATCAGTTTGCATCTATCCGTGGACAAAAGTTCAAAATTTCTTTTGTGAAAGCTTTGGACCTCGGTAGTAGATTGAGACATCCCAGGGCAACCCAAGACTGAGGAATACTTCTTTGAGAAAGTAGGCCAGTTCCTCTAGTAGAAGGCCTGACAATTACAGGCCTAGCTGCAGGCCCCCCAAAAGCCTCATTCCCCTGAGGAGTCAGCTTCAGTACTACTAATCCATAGTCTTGCCACCAGCCTCTACTGCTGACTGGACAAAAAACATGCACACCCTTGACGATGACCCCGGTAACAGGCCAACTGACTGGACTTGTCTGAGGATGAAGAAGCATCCCTGTGATCCAGTTCTAAGCCCACTCAACCTTGGTCCTGGAAGAAGTCGTGGGGCCCAGAAGGAATCACATTCATCTACGTCCTTGGTAATAGGCCTTCCAACTATGAACCCAGAAGCTACCTAATGAACCAGCTCCAACTCCATTTGATCATGGTTCTGAAGGAAGTTGCATCTGCCCAGGGACCTGGAGGAGGCTTTCCTGTCTGCATTCCTAGTAATAGGACTGTTGACCACAATTCCAACAGAGGATGCAGAAGCAGTCCCAATATCCACCTCCAACTTCAACAGTAGATTTGATCAAGCAGAAGGAAAAAAAAACCAGCAGACTTCTTGAAATTATCCAGTTAAAGAAATAGAAAAAAAAGTGAATAAAACTTATGGCACATAAGGGACTATCACATGGACTATTCTATGCCTTACAAACACTCCAGAAAAATGATAAAAGAATAACAAAGAAAATTTTTTTAAAAGAAATAACAGCTGATTTTTTTTCAAATTCTGAAAGGGAAATGGACATCCAGATTCATGAAGCCAAAAGTTGTTAAATGTGTTGAACCCAAAGTATGAACCAAGACACATTATAACAGCATTGTTAAAAGTCAAAGACAAAGAGAAAATTTTTAAATCATAAAAAAAAAAAAAATCTTGTCACATACAAGAGAACACTCATTAAAACATCAGGAGTTTTATCAGCAGAAAACTTGCAGACCAGTAGAGAGTGGGAAAATGTAGTCAAAATACTGAAAAAAAAGGAAGAACAGAAAGAAAAAACAGCCACCCAAGAATACTTTACCTAGCAAAACAACCCTTAAAGAATAAAAGATAAACTACCCAAAACAATAAAATCAGAAGAAGTTAATTGCCACTAAACTGCCTTTCAAGAAGTGCTATAGGGAGTTCAAGTTGAAATGAAAATAGGATAAACATCAACACAAAGGCATAAGAGAGTAAAAATATTACTGTTAAACTTGTGCATATTAAATATCTACAGCTTTTTGTATGTCAATCATACCTTGATTAAGCAGTGTCAAAAAAAGAAAATGCAAGAACTGAAGTTTTTAATAACTATGTCATTGGAAAACTCAAGGGGAAGGAAACTTACCAGAAAATAGTAAGCCCTTTCTAGTGTTTCTTCTCTTCATTCCTTCCTTAAGGCCAGATTCAGTGGTATATTTTCATGCACATGAAATAACAAAATTTGGAAACACACAGCAGAAAAAAATTTTGGTTTTTTTTGAGTTGGAGTCTCACTCTGTTGTCCAGACTGGAGTACAGTGGCCGCTCCTGGCCACCGAAGCCTCGACCTGCTGGGCTCCGGCAATCCTTCCGCCTCAGCCTTCCACGTAGCTGGAAGTACAGGCGCACGCTACCACGCCTGGTTAATTTTTTTATTTATTGTAGAGATGCGGTCTCGCCTGCCCAGGTGAGTCTCGAACCCGCAGGCTCAGGCAGTCCACTCACCTCAGCCTCCCAAAGGCGAGGGATTACAGGCTGAGCCACTGAGCCCAGCTGAAAAAAAATTTTATTTATTTATTTATTTTTTGAGTTGGAGTCTCACTCTGTCGCCCAGACTGGAGTGCAGTGGCCACTCCCGGCCACCACAGCCTCCACCTGCTGGGCTCTGGTGATTCTTCCGCCTCAGCCTTCCAAGTAGCTGGAACTACAGGTCTGCGCTACCACGCCCAACTAATTTTTTTTTATTTATTGTAGAGATGAGGTTTCACCTGCCCAGGTGGGTCTCAAATCCGCGGGCTCAGGCAATTCACTCACCTCAGCCTCTCAAAGGCACGGGATTACAGGCGGAGCCACCGAGTCCAGCTGAAAAAAAAATTTTTTTTTATGTTTTTTTTAACTGTTTCACATTACCTTCTTTGTGTTTCTATATATGCTCTTATCATTGGACACAGAAAGATTCGTTGTTTGATGTTATTCTCTAAGCTACAAAATTTTTACCAAATACTTAACTTAGGTAAAGAGAACATTTTCTTTCACATTTGGAGAAAAATATAATGAAAGATCAGTCATACTCCAAATGAAACATTATTGAAATGCAATATAAATATGAGAAATGTGCTAAAAGTTTTTAGAAAATTACAGAAAAAAATAAAAATTCAATTTCTTCACATAGGTTTTCTACTGGAAGAAATATTGCCTGATCTTTGATCCAATTCAAGTACACATTATTCTATGATGTTAATTGATTTTTATTAAGAAACTGAAGAGTCTGAAAGATGGTGGCTGAGCCAGTTGGACTATAGAGTTCCAGTGTGAATGAGTGAATGTATGGAAAATTTTGTGTATGTACTGGTGAGCGAGTGGGTGTGAATGGCTGACTGAGTGAGGGATAGGGAGCTTACAGCCAGGAATCTCCTAGTGCAGCAACTGGTGCCACAGCTGCTGGACTTGAACCCTAGCAATTCTCGGGATGCAGAAGTCAAGTGCAATTTTAAAAAAATCAACAAAACCCTTCCTGGGAAGAAAATGTTGGGGGAAAATAACTAAGTGGGGGCTCATAAGCAAGTGGCCAGGACCCTAGTGCAATAGCTGGTGCTGCAGCTTCTCTGCTTGGTCCCTGGCTCTTTTCAGGTCCCAGAAGCCAAGTGCCATTTTTTTTAAAGCAACAAAAGTTTTCCTGTGAAGAAGTGGCGGGGAGAGACTACCGCCCCAGGCTCTGCCTCACCACTACAGCAGGAGATACTGCTGGTTCCTGACTTTGCCTCACCACTTCAGTGCCTGCCAGTGGCAGCAGGGGCTGTGGAAGGAGTCCAGAGGCAGAGCCCCATGGAAGAGGACAAGAGAGGCACCCCACCACCATCTTGAATGCAAGGCAAGAAAGTGCCCAACTCACAATGGAGCAACAGACTTGATCTCTGTGACTGGAGGATCAACTACTCAGGGACTGATCGTGACCCAGAGGGAATATCCTGAAAGCACAAACTTCAGAGGGACCTAAGGAATGCTGAGTTCCAGGTGCACCACCTCCTACCCTGATCCAGTCACAGGACAAAGGGTGTGATGAGAAAAGGATGAGGAAGGACTCCAAAGAGATAAGTGGTGAGTCCGGGGCTGACCAAAACCCCCTCCTCCACAGCAACCCTCTGAATGTTAGACCCAAACAGCTCGGACACAGTTGAGATGGACAAACCAAGGTGAAGCATAGATGTCAGTTGCAATAGGAGAACTCCATTCCAGGGTAGCCCTGGCTGGGGCATACCCCACAAGCACATACTTGGGGAAGAAACAATCCCACACCTCCCCACTGGGGATGATCTTCCTGACCATATGAGAATGGAAGGGGAGGACTGCAGCCCCATCCACTTCCACTGCCTCTCCTCCTTCCCTGCTCAGGACACCGAGGAGAGAGTGAAAGAGGTGACTCTGCAGGAGAGACATGATTAGAGGAATAATTACACAGCTGGCCACAGGAGGACAGGGTTTTACTTATTTATTTATTTATTTTTGAGTTGGAGTCTCACTCTGTCACCCAGACTGGAGTGCAGAGGCCGCTCCTGGCCACTGCAGCCTCAACCTGCTGGGCTCTGGCGATCCTTCCTCCTCAGCCTTCCAAGTAGCTGGAATTACAGGCATGTGCTACCACACGTGGATGATTTCTTTTTAATTTATTGTAGAGATGAGGTCTCCCTGCCCAGGTGGGTCTCGAACCCGCGGGCTCAGGCAATCCACTCACCTCAGCCTCCCAAAGGCACGGGATTACAGGCTGAGCCACTGAGCTTGGCTTTTTTAAAATTTTTAATTGTTTCTTTAATTTTTAAAATTGTTTTGCCTGTTTGTTAGTTCATCTATTTTAAAAATAATTTTCCTTTGTACAAGAGTGTGTATGTAAGGGTTTGATCTGCATCCCCCACAATTTTTTTTCTGTTTCTTTTTTCTATTTGTTGTTTTCTTTTATGTGTATATGTGAATTAGTGTTCATATTTCAATTTTGTTGTTGCAGTTGTTGATTTCTTCTTGCTCTTTTGTTCTTCTGGGTTTTTTATTTTCATTTTTTTACAGTTTGAGATGTATGTCAATAAATGTGTGAGGGTTTGTTCTGAAATCTTGTTTTTGTTTTTGCTTTCCCCCCAGTCTTTCTGTTTTACTTCTCCATTCACTTTGTGCTAGACATGTGTGTGTTCAATTTTCTTGGTTTTTGTTGTTGTTGTTGTTGTTGTTTGCTTTGTTTCACTTTGTTGTTATTCCAGTTTGTTTTGGGGTGTGTGTGAATGTCTGTGTCTCTGTGTGTTCAATCGTTTTTTCCATTGGTTTTTGCTTTACATCATCATATAGAGTGGTGATGGGGAGTGAGTCTCAGGCTAGACATACCACAATCAGTGAACATTGTAATTTGTAAATAGTTTCTGAATCCTAGAGCCCTATCACCTATTTTATTCGACTTTCAAAAACTACAAGAGAAAGCAAAGCATTGCATCCACTGTCCTATTTCAAAATAGAAAAATCCAAAGCAAGGATTAGGGAAGAATAGAGGGCTGAACAACTATCAGAAAAGAAAGTCACTCCCACTGACACTGAATAATGGAACTAAAGAGAAAACCAAAAGATCTGTCACAAATGAGGAAAAACCAAAGGAAGACCACAGGTAATTTCAAGTGTAATAAAGAGAAAACTACTGAAAAATCAGACCTCAGAGCCCAAACAATGGAAATCACTAAAGGCTGACCCCAGAATATGACAGGGATTAAAGACTGGATGGAAAGAGTGAATAAGACTCAAGAAAGACAAGATGCAACACTGAAAAAACTTGCAACAGAGATTCTGGCAATAAATCATTTTATACAGGAAATAAATAGCAAGATGACAAGTATGGAAAGCAGAATTAATCTAGCCAAAGAAAGAACCTCAGAACTTGAAAACCAGAACATGGAATTAATCTGATCTGTAAAAAACATAGAAAGAAGACTCAGAAACTAAGAACAAAGCCTTCAAGAGATGTGTGATTATATCAAGAGGCTGAACCTATGCCTGACTGGTATCCCAGAAGAAGAAAGGGAAAGGGAGAATAACTTGGAGCAAGTATTCCAGGAGGTAACTCAAGAAAACTTTTCCCATCTCATCAGAGATTTGATCAGTCAAGCACAAGAGATACAGAGAACTCCTACAAGACATCAAATGAGAAAACTAACTCCTAGACACATAGCAATTCACCTACACAAAGTAGGCACAAAAGAAAAAATCCTAAAGGTAGCAAGAGAGAAAGGTCAGACTACCCACCAGGGAAAATCAGTCAGAATTGTAGCAGACCTATTAGCAGAAACACTGCAAGCTAGAAGGAACTGGAGCCCTATATTCAAAGTCCTCAAAAATAAAAAAAATTCAGCCAAGAACTCCCTATCCAGTCAACCTCAGCTTCATCAGTGATGGAAAATTAAAATCTTTCCCAGACATCCAATCCCTAAGTGATTATGCAGCTTCCAGACCAGCTCTACAAGAGACACTAAAATGGTATTAAGCACAGAAGAAAGAAAAACAAACAAACAAAAAAGAATGACCACACACTTCCCAAGAGAATAGCAGAGCACAGAATCAACAGCAAATACAGCACAACAAAAAACTTGAAAAAGCACTTTATAAGAACCTCATGACAAGGATAAACAATCACATTTCAATAATCAGCATGAATATGAATGAACTAAATGCAACACTTAAAAGACACACAACGACAAACTGGAAAAGAAAACATGACCCAATTATCTATTGAATCCAGGAAACTCATATCAAAGCAAGAGTCACATACAGATTCAAAGTTAAAGAATGGAAAATGAGTTTCCAGGCAAATGAATCACAAAATAAGGCAGGAGTCAAGATCTTAATATCAGACAAAACAACCTTTAATCTATCTAAAATTTAAGAAGATGTAAAAGGATACCACATAATGATAAAAGGTTCAATCCATCAACAAGAAATATCCATCCTAAACATATATGCACCCAACACAGGATCACCAGCATTTATAAATCAACTACTAAGTAAACTAAAAAAAGATATTGACTCTAACACTATTATAGCAGGGGACTTGAATACACCACTAATAGCCTAGATAGATCACTGAGGCAAAAAACCAACAAGGAGATCCAGAACCTAAACTTGACACAACCAAATGGACTTAATATATACCTACTGATTATTCCACCCAACAACCACAGAATATGCATTCAACTCATCACCACATGGAACGTATATCAAGATTGATCATGTCCTTGGCCATAAATCAAGCATAAACAAATTACATAAGGTTGACATCTTGCCATGCACATTCTCAGACCATAGTGGAATAAAAATAAATATCAACACAAACAAAATTTCCCCAAAGCCCACAAAGACATGGACACTAAACAGCATGAACAACTTTTGGGTCAACATTGAAATCAAAGAAGAAATTAAAAGAATCTTGGAAACAAATAATGAAGAAAAATCTTACCAAAACCTCCGAGATGTCATGAAATCAGTTCTAAGAGGAGAATTTATATTTCTATGAGCACACAAGAAAATGGAAAGATCACAAGTTGAGAGCTTAACAGATCAACTAAGAGAGCTGGAAAGAGAAGACCACCAAAACTCCAACTTCAGCAGAAGAATCCAAATCACCAACATAAGAGCCAAAACATGGGACATAGAAGACAAAAATATCATAGAAAACATCAACAAAACAAAAGGTTGGTTCTTTGAAAGAATTAACAAGAATGATGGGCCCCTAGCCAGAAAGACCAAGAAAAAGAGGGAGAAAGCCCAAATAAAAACAATCAGAAATACAAAAGATCAACTCACAACTGACCCTGAAGAGATACAAAAGATTATCAGAGATTACTATGTACACTTATATGGAAATAAACTTGATAACCTAAATGAAATGGAGGACTTGATAACATCACACAACCTCCCCAGGTTGAAACAAGAAGATGTTGAGACACTAAATAGACCAATAACAACCCAGGAAATAGATTCTATCATAAGAAAACTACATACAAAAAAAAACCCCCAGGACCGGATGGCTTTCCAGCAGAATTCTGCAAAACACACAAGGGGAAGCTGATATCAATCCTATTGAAAGTATTTCAGGCAATTGAGAAAGAGGGAGTTCTCCCCGAATCATTGTACGAAGTTAACATTACGCTGACACCCAAACCGGGTAAAAATCCAACAAAAAAGAGAACTATAGGCCAATATCCCTTATCAACATAGATGCAAAAATCCTCAACAAGATTCTAGCAAATTGGAACCAAAAACACATCTCAAAAGTCATCCGCCATGACCTAGAAGGCTCTCATCCCTGGGATGCAGATCTGGTTCAATATTCGCAAGACCATAGATGTAATTAAATACATCAATAGATGTAAAAACAAGAACCGCATGATTATATCATCAGATGCAGAAAAAGCTTTTGATAAAATCCAGCTTCCCATTGTGATATAAACTCTCAAACACCCAGGTATAGAAGGAACGTACCTCAAAATAGTAAGTGCTATCTACAATAAACTCACTGCTAGTATATTGCTAAATGGACAGAAAATGGAAACGTTTTCCCTGAAAACTGGAACAAGACAAGGTTGCCTACTCTAACCCCTCTTGTTCATCATTGTGTTGGAAGTCCTAGCTAGGGCAATTAGACAAGAGAAAGACATCAAGAGTATTCAAATAAGAAAAGAGGAAGTCAAGTTATCCCTCTTTGCTGATGATATGATCCTATACCTTGAAAATCCAAGAGAATCTGTGAAAAACCTGCTTGCACTGATAAAGGACTTTGGCAAAGTCTCAGGGTACAAAATAAATGTGCAAAAGACAGTTGCATTCCTATACACCAACAACAAGTAGGCAGAAACCCAAATTAAAAGCACAATGGCATTCACAATGGCCACATAAAAAGTGAAATACCTCAGCATCTTCCTAACCAGAGAAGTGAAAGATTTTTACAATGAGAACTACAAAGCACTGCTCAAAAAAACCCCAAAAAACAAAAACAAATGGAAAAATATTCCATGCTCATGAATAGGAAGAATCAACATTGTTAAAATGTCCATCTTACCAAAGGCAATCTACAGATTCAATGCAATACCCATTAAATTACAAACATCATTCTTCTCAGACCTGGAAACATAAAATACCACAAATAGCCAAAGCAAGCTTTAGCTAAATAAACAAAGCAGTAGGCATCACACTTCTAGACTTCAAACTTTACTAAAAGGCTACAGTAAATCAAAACAGCCTGGTGTTGGTACAAGAACAGGCATATAGACCAATGGAACAGGATAGAGATTCAGAAAGCAAAGCCTCAATTCCTCAACCTACTTATCTTTGGCAAAGCTTCCAATAACAGCCACTGGGGAGAGGAGACCCTATTCAGTAAATGGTGCTGGGAATACTGGCTGATCACATACAGAAGATTGAAACAGGACCCTTACCTATCACCATACACAAAAATTAACTCTAAATGGATCAAAAACCTAAACGTAAAACCTCAAACTATAAGAA
>NW_007218551.1:3257-7219 GCF_000164805.1 Carlito syrichta | reverse complement strand
AAAGTGTTCAGCCTCACTAATCATCAGAGAAATGCAAATCAAAACCACATTGAGATACCAGCTAACCCCAGTAAGAATGGCCATCATTAATCAAACAAACAACAACAGATCCTAGTGAGGATGTGGAGAAAGGAACGTTTCTACACTGCTGGTGGGAATGCAAACTAGTGCAATCACTTTGGAAGACAGTGTGACAATTTCTGAAAGAACTAGAAATTGATCTTCCATATTATCCAGCAATTCCTTTATTGGGCAAATACCTGGAGGAACTCAAGTCATTCTACATGAAAGATACTTGCACATATGTTTGCTGCAGCTCTATTTACAATAGTAAAAACATGGAACCAACCATGTTGCCCATCAAAGCTGGACTGGAAAAAAAAAAAGTGGTACATCTACACAATGGAATATTACACAGACATAAAGAAAGACAGACATTTGGACTTAGCAGCAAGTTGGATGGGTTTTGAGTTGATCATAGTCAGTGATCTATCACAGAAACAAAGAACAGAGTACTATATGTTCTCACTCATAAGTGGACCTTGAACAATTATAATACTATAAGAAAGGGATTGTCAGTAGTGGGAAATTGTCAGGGGAGGGGGTTGGATTGGCAGTTGAGAGAAAATGCTAGGGGAGTTTGGGGCACACCTTATCAACCAGGGTACCTGCATAATCAATGTTTGTATACTTAACCCTGAATTATACCCCTCATCTTCCTAATAATTTTTTTAAAAGAAACTGAAAACACAGTACATATTTAGTTTTAATAAAGTTTGCATTAAATTTAGACCAATAGCATTTATCCTCATGATTGATGACAAAGCAGGAAACTTTTCCTCTTTGAAATATTGATTTTTTTCAATATTAATTTAAAGGAGGTGAAGTGACTTTAAATAGGGTTGCTGTTGCCTGAGAAGCATTCTAAGTATGCATAGGTGGGTGCAGTAAAGTCTAATTCTCAAGAATTATCTCTCTTTTTCCTTTACCTTTCACTTTGGGTAAATGCCCTTCTTTGTCCATATTAATATAAATTCTGTCATGTAGTTGCAAGTTTGATGAAATTGTACATATTTTTGTTGACTCTGAAAACAATGTAGAGTTAACAAATAAACCCACAAACATGTGTACAGTCCAAGTTAATACCCAGCCTTAAGTTCAAGGAGCTACTTTATTGCCTGAGCATTATGTAATTTTATTAGAAAGTCTTAATAGAATGAATTGACTTTTTACAGTACTGAATTAGGACTTTTTTTACATGGTGCCAAAAAATTATATTCATGTTTCTGTTTAGCTCACATTGTCATAACCATTTTCCCACTGGTATATAACATTACTTATTGTTATGTTACACTTTCAGAGAGGACCTATTTGGTGACTATCACTTAGTCACAAGGGGGTGTTATTACATGTTGCATCAGTAAATCCTGAATTCCCTTGCCTTGGTAGGTTTATGCCTTAACTTGATGTTTGAATGTAAACTAGTTCTGTTTATTTTCTACCTGACTAACACATTTTGACAATATTTTGTTTTGTCTTTCACTATAAATAACTTCTGTAGACTTCCAATAAAATAGTTTTACCATTATAAAATACTTTCAAAAAGTGAACTAAAGCAATTAGGTGGCTTAGTTTTACCTTAAATCTATTTTGCCCAAAGCAAAATACTCACATTTTGACATCATCTCCCAACAATTCTGAGATTCTGTCGACATTATAATAGTAACTTAGTCTGATACAGGGCTGCAAATATAATTGTACTCAAATTGTTTGAACAATGAAATTTTCATTGTAAGATCATTGTAATGCCTTCTTAATATGGTCTTCCTAGGCTGCTATTGAAACTTGTGTTCCATATTTTAAATGTAAGCTTGGTATAAGATACTGGAAATTTAGTATCAAGTTGCAAAATAAACAAGAGAAAAGTCACAATTTCCCTTTCCCATTAAATATTATTTTCAGACAGAGTTAACCTTCAATTACTTCTTTTATTCTTAAAATTAATTTTTAAGAAAAATCTGGGATTTATCAATTTCAAAGTACAATACAAAACATTCCTTAAGAGCCTGATGATTAACCTATTTATGAAATCCTTCCTTCTATAGTCCAGGACAGAAACATGAACTGTTATTAAAGAGGATGGAATCTTTACTCCTTAATATATGCTTAAGGGTGGCTATGTGGAAGAGAAATAGCACTGTCAGTAATGACCAGGGCTTTAGTGACTGCAAACCAGAGAGTATTCAAGAGATGTCATCTATCTTAAGATTATATTCTCTTTACAGAAATGTTATTCCTGAATTGAACTTGAATTCAATGTGATTCCCTTGGTTGTCTTGGAACCTCTAAATGACCTGGTAAAATTTTCAATAATTGCAGCCAATAAATGCTTCTTGAATTCAGACTCTCTATATCTGGAGCCGTTTCAGATATCCACAGCCATACAGGTCCTTATCACCAAACATTACAATGTTTTTAGATGTTGTGTTTTGGAGTGGGTTCTAGTTTATTCAGACTTTTACTATCTCTGGTGCTATTGAATTAAACTTAACTTCCTCATTGTTTTCCTCTCCCAACTATCTCTGCTTCAATTCATTCTCTACTTTGAATCCAAATTCTCTAAAATATGCTTTTAATTTAATATTTCCCCATACTATAATAATATTTTTCTTTTCTGGATTACTGTTATACTTTTACTATCTACCACACAATCAAGTACTGAAATTCATACTTATTTGTATTAATCTTTAATTATGTTTTTCCTGTTCTTCTTGTTTTCCTGCTTGTAGTTTTGAGACATGTTAATATTTATGTTATTTTGATAGTTTTGTGTGCTGGTTTGTATTAACTTCCAGATCCTGACACCACTCCCCCAAACACGGAGACATATAAAGAAACAGTTATTATGTTGAGAGGATCATAACTGTTCAAAGTTTGCCTTTTCAGAAGTCTCACTAAAAAAGAATAATAATGTAAAAGTTGAAAAATATGCAAATTAATGGGATTTTAATTTGTTCCATTATACCAAAAGGGGTGGTTGGGATAAAACTCTTTCTGACTCTAAGAGAGCAGTACTTACAGTGAGGTCTTTAGAGGGGAGACAAAGTATGATAATTAGCTTTTATACCAAGCTGGGATGTTTATTTTTTGAGTACCTTTTAATCAGTAGCAGCCATAGCAATTAAGTAGACTTACCATCCCAATTAAGCTACAATCTGTTGTTAATTAGTATTAATTCAATAACTTGACAAATGTCCCATCTTAGTGGACTTCTTAATTAAGTCTCAATTAGGTTGTAGTATTATATTAGAAATGATGATCAAACATTTTTGATCATCAAACTAGAGCCCACTCCAAAACTCACATTTTGACATCATCCCCCAACAGTTCTGAGATTCTATTGACATTATAATAGTAACTTAGTCTGATACAGGGCTGCAAATATAATTGTACTCAAATTGTTTGAACATTGAAATTTTCATTATAAGAACATTGTAATGCCTTCTTAATATGGTCTTCCTAGGCTGCTATTGAAAATTGTGCTCCATATTTTAAATGTAAACTTGGTATAAGATACTGGAAATTTAGTATCAAGTTGCAAAATAAACAAGAGAAAAGTCAGCCCTGCATTATATGCCAATTATAAGTTCCGGGACTGATATATTAGCCTTAACTCCAATATATTTTTGGAGACGCTTGTTTACAAAAATAAACGGAGAGAATCTGACTGATATTACTACTGATTACATCAGTTGTTAATTGTAAAATATTTTTCAGGGTTGACTACATAGGGTTTTTGGCATTACAATAAAAATGAAAAGGTACATTTGGGTATAAGCAAACAGGAATACATTTTATTAATGACTAAGACAATTTGGTAACATGCTATAGACAGCAAATCTAAGAAACTTAGCCGGGCTCGGTGGCTCAGCCTGTAATCCCGCGCCTTTGGGAGGCTGAGG
>NW_007218551.1:1438-3237 GCF_000164805.1 Carlito syrichta | reverse complement strand
CTATATGTTCTCACTCATAAGTGGACCTTGAACAATTATAATACTATAAGAAAGGGATTGTCAGTAGTGGGAAATTGTCAGGGGAGGGGGTTGGATTGGCAGTTGAGAGAAAATGCTAGGGGAGTTTGGGGCACACCTTATCAACCAGGGTACCTGCATAATCAATGTTTGTATACTTAACCCTGAATTATACCCCTCATCTTCCTAATAATTTTTTTAAAAGAAACTGAAAACACAGTACATATTTAGTTTTAATAAAGTTTGCATTAAATTTAGACCAATAGCATTTATCCTCATGATTGATGACAAAGCAGGAAACTTTTCCTCTTTGAAATATTGATTTTTTTCAATATTAATTTAAAGGAGGTGAAGTGACTTTAAATAGGGTTGCTGTTGCCTGAGAAGCATTCTAAGTATGCATAGGTGGGTGCAGTAAAGTCTAATTCTCAAGAATTATCTCTCTTTTTCCTTTACCTTTCACTTTGGGTAAATGCCCTTCTTTGTCCATATTAATATAAATTCTGTCATGTAGTTGCAAGTTTGATGAAAATTGTACATATTTTTGTTGACTCTGAAAACAATGTAGAGTTAACAAATAAACCCACAAACATGTGTACAGTCCAAGTTAATACCCAGCCTTAAGTTCAAGGAGCTACTTTATTGCCTGAGCATTATGTAATTTTATTAGAAAGTCTTAATAGAATGAATTGACTTTTTACAGTACTGAATTAGGACTTTTTTTACATGGTGCCAAAAAATTATATTCATGTTTCTGTTTAGCTCACATTGTCATAACCATTTTCCCACTGGTATATAACATTACTTATTGTTATGTTACACTTTCAGAGAGGACCTATTTGGTGACTATCACTTAGTCACAAGGGGGTGTTATTACATGTTGCATCAGTAAATCCTGAATTCCCTTGCCTTGGTAGGTTTATGCCTTAACTTGATGTTTGAATGTAAACTAGTTCTGTTTATTTTCTACCTGACTAACACATTTTGACAATATTTTGTTTTGTCTTTCACTATAAATAACTTCTGTAGACTTCCAATAAAATAGTTTTACCATTATAAAATACTTTCAAAAAGTGAACTAAAGCAATTAGGTGGCTTAGTTTTACCTTAAATCTATTTTGCCCAAAGCAAAATACTCACATTTTGACATCATCTCCCAACAATTCTGAGATTCTGTCGACATTATAATAGTAACTTAGTCTGATACAGGGCTGCAAATATAATTGTACTCAAATTATTTTCAGACAGAGTTAACCTTCAATTACTTCTTTTATTCTTAAAATTAATTTTTAAGAAAAATCTGGGATTTATCAATTTCAAAGTACAATACAAAACATTCCTTAAGAGCCTGATGATTAACCTATTTATGAAATCCTTCCTTCTATAGTCCAGGACAGAAACATGAACTGTTATTAAAGAGGATGGAATCTTTACTCCTTAATATATGCTTAAGGGTGGCTATGTGGAAGAGAAATAGCACTGTCAGTAATGACCAGGGCTTTAGTGACTGCAAACCAGAGAGTATTCAAGAGATGTCATCTATCTTAAGATTATATTCTCTTTACAGAAATGTTATTCCTGAATTGAACTTGAATTCAATGTGATTCCCTTGGTTGTCTTGGAACCTCTAAATGACCTGGTAAAATTTTCAATAATTGCAGCCAATAAATGCTTCTTGAATTCAGACTCTCTATATCTGGAGCCGTTTCAGATATCCACAGCCATACAGGTCCTTATCACCAAACATTACAATGTTTTTAGATGTTGTGTTTTGGAGTGGG
>NW_007218551.1:0-1418 GCF_000164805.1 Carlito syrichta | reverse complement strand
AATACATTTTATTAATGACTAAGACAATTTGGTAACATGCTATAGACAGCAAATCTAAGAAACTTAGCCGGGCTCGGTGGCTCAGCCTGTAATCCCGCGCCTTTGGGAGGCTGAGGTGAGTGGATTGCCTGAGCCCGCGGGTTCGAGACCCGCCTGGGCAGCAAGACCTCATCTCTACAATAAATCAAAAAATCAGCCAGGCGTGGTAGTGCATGCCTGTAATTCCAGCTACTTGGAAGGCTGAGGGGGAAGGATCGCCGGAGCCCAGCAGGTTGAGGCTGCGGTGGCCAGGAGCGGTCACTGCACTCCAGTCTGGGCGACAGAGTGAGACTCCAACTCAAAAAAAAAAAAAATCTAAGAAACTTGATTTGTAGTTAATGACTAAGTAACTGCTACATTAAACTCATTTAACAGAATAGTATTTTCTGTAACTTTGTGAATTCTGTTTTAACAGCACACTATTCAGCATGACACCCTCCTAAATAACTTTAAAATAAATAAAATTCCTTAGCAAATTTTAATTTTAAAATGTTAAATCAATCAATAAAAATATATTTATAATACTCATTTCTAAATGGTTTTTTTTTGGTAAATATACTTTTTTATATTTATACAGCTCATTTTCAATATTGATGTTAAAATATCATGATATGTATCTTCATAAAAATTATTTTGATGTCTCTATAAGGTAATCAATGTATAGAACTGAAAACTAGATAACTAATTAAAGTAGGTACAGATGTAGATATACACTATAAATAAATATATTTATATGAAGCATGCAGATAATTGAAGCTAAATATGCTTCTCTTTTTTCTATTTTCTTTATGTTATTCAGTTGTCTTGGAGTTCTACTTTGTTTTGATTAGACAAATATTTAATGTGTTTGTTAAGTACACTTAATCTTCCTTTTAGCATATTGCTTTCATATATATGTATGTACATATATGTACATATATGTGTGTGTTGTGTGTGTGTATGTGTGTATATATGGTTTCTTGGTTGGTAAACACATTAAGGTGCTGAGAAGGTGATACACCCAGAGTGAGTGTGGAAGTTTTGTGCCAATCCATCCCCAAATACCTTGTCCAATGCATCTATTTCATTTAGTTGTTGCTGAGTTGTATCCTTTATGATAAACTGGCAAAAATAAGTACTTTTATTTATTTATTATTTTATTCCTGTGAATCATTCTACTGAATTATCATGCCTGAAGACGACTGCTGAGGTACTCCTGATTTTATAGTTGGTCAGTCAAAAGTACAGGTGGTCCCTGGACCTTGTGACTGGCATCTAAAATATGGGAAGTTATGTGGAATTGACTTCTTAATATGTGGAGGCTGTGATAATCATGAGTAGTTAGTATCAAAATGGAATTAAATTTTTTTTTTTTTTTTTTTCATTAATCAGTAGTTTTT
>NW_007218550.1:0-793 GCF_000164805.1 Carlito syrichta | reverse complement strand
TAGACTTTATGTACGCTGTACCCATAGGTCACATTAATTTATTTTTAAAAATATTTCTCCAGTAATAATTTAACCTTAGTTTAAAGTATCATTTTTACTTTGTAAAAACAAAGCTTTAATTTTGTGTTTCTTTAGTAATAAACACATTGCATATAAACACACTGTAACGCTGTGCAAAAATGTTTTATGTCTTTTATTCTATAAACTTTTTCTATTTTTAAAACATTTTTTTCCTTTTTTAGTGTTTAGACTTAAACAAAAATATTAAAACACAAACATACATTAGTGTAGGCCCACATAGAGTCAGGATCATGGATATCACTGTCTTCCATCTCCACATCTTGTCCCTCTGGAAGATCCTCAGGAGCAATATTATGCCTGGAGCTGTCATCTCCTGTGACAACTACTTCTTCTGGAATACCTCCTGAAGGATCTTTGTGTGGCTATTTTACAGTTAAGTTTGTTTTTATAAGGGGAAAGAGTGCATTTTTAAATGATCATAAAAGTGTAGTACAGTAAATACATAACCAGTAACACAATCATGTATTTATTGCTATCAAGTATTATGTACTGTACTTAGTTATATATGCTATACTTTTATACAACTGGCATAGAAGTAGGTTTGTTTACAACAGCATTACCACAAACACATGAATAATGTATTGCACAATGACATTACCATGGCTACAACAGCACCATTATAATCTTAGGGATCATGATTGTATATGTAGTCCATAATTGACAGAAATGTCTGCATGTGGCAAGTGACTGTATTCTAGGTCATTAAGTACCC
>NW_007218549.1:152916-273824 GCF_000164805.1 Carlito syrichta | reverse complement strand
CGGGGGAGGGGGATGGGATTAACAGTAGCAAATATCTGTCTGGGGATGGGAAAACACCTCTTATCAACAGGGTGCCTGAATGAAATGTAATTGTACACCTAACCCTTAACTGTACCCCACAAAACCATAATAAAAAATATTGATTAATTAAAAAAAAATAGCAGATGAAAATCTAAACTAACTAAGAGGTAAAAGATCTCTATTAGGATTTTTACAAAACTCTGACAAAAGAAATGTAGAGAATACAAACAAATGGAGAAATATCCTATGCTCCTATGCTCATGGATTGGAAGAATCAACATTGTCAAAATGGCCACATTTCCCAAAGAATCTATAGATTCAATGCCATCCCTATCAAACTATGAACATAATTTTTCACAGAATTAGAAAAAGGCAATTCTAAAATTCCTATGGAACCAAAAAAAAAAAGAGCTAGCATAGCCAAAGCAATCTAAAACAAAAGAACAAAGCTGGAGACATCACATTATCTGACTTCAAATTATACTACAAGACTATAGTAATCAAAACAACAAGGTACTGGTACAAGAGCAGACACATGAATCAATGGAACAAAATATAGAACCTAGAAATAAACACAAATACCTGCAATCAACTGACCTTTGACAAAGCAGGAAAAAAAACATACACTGGGGAAAGGGCACCCTGTTCAACAAATGGTGCTGGGAAAATGGATTACTACATGCAGAAAAAAATGAAACTTGATTTCTATCTCTCCCAATATACAAAAATTAACTCAAGATAGATTAAAGAGTTAAATATCAGACCTGAAACCATAAAGTTTCTAGAAGAAAACCTAGGAAAAACTCTCATGGACATCAGCCTAAGCAAAGGATTTATGGCTAAAACCCCAAAAGCAAATGGCCACAAAAACAAAAATGAACAAGTGGGGCTTGATTAAATTAAAAAGTTTCTGCAAAGCCAAAGAAATAATCAACAGAGTAAACAGGCAACATAAAGAATGGAAGAAGATATTTGAAACCATACATCTGATAAAGGACTAATATCCAGAATCTGCAAATAACTCAAATAAATTAGCAAGGAAAAAAGCAAATAACCCCACTGAAAAGTGGGCAAATTGACACAAACAGACATCTCTCAAAAGAAGATATACAAATGACCAACTAACATATGAAAAAATGTTCAACATCACTTGTCATCAGAGAAATGCAAATTAAAACCACAATGAGATACTACCCTACACCAGTCAGAATGGCCATTTTTAAAAAATCAAAAAACCATAGATTTTGGCAAGGATGCAGAGAAAAGGAAATGCTTATACACTGTTGGTGGAAGTGTAAATTAGTAAAACCTCTATGGAAAATGGTATGGAGATTTCTCAAACAATTAAAAGTAGATCTACCATTTGATCCAGCAATCTCACTATTAGGCATCTACCCAAAAGAATAGAGATTGTTATATGATAAAGACATCTGCACCCCCATGTTCATTGCAGCACAATTCACAATAACAGAGATGTGGAATCAAACTTAATGCCCATCAATTGATCAGTGAATAATGAAAATGTGGTACATATACATCTGTAAAAAGAGTGAAATAATATCTTTTGCAGCAATTCAGATGGACCTGGAGAACGTCATCCTAAGTGAACTAACTCAGGAACAGAAAACCGAACACTGTACATTCTCACTTATAAGTGAGAGTTAAACTAAGGCTATACAACAGTGTACACACATTGAGGGTGTGGTAGTACAGTTAAAACCAGACCAAAAACAATTTGTACCCCACCAAACCTATTGAAATTTTTTTAAAAATTTAAAAAAGAAGTTAAAAGCTACAAATAAATGGAAACATATCCTGTGTTCATGGATTGGAAAAAATTAATACTGTTAAAAAAATAAAATAAATAAAATATTCATACTACCCAAAGCAAATCTATAAGTTCAATGTAGTCTCTATTAAAATTCCAATGACACACAGCTCTGTTTACAATAGCAAAATTATGGACTCAAATTAAATGCCCATCAACAATTGACCAGATGAAGAAAATGTGGTACATACACACTAAGGAATACTACACTGCCATAGAAAGTACAAAGTCATGTCCTTTGCAGCAACATGGATAAAGCTAGAGAATATCATACTTAGTGAACTAATTCAGAAACAGAAAACCAAACATTGCATGTTCTCACTTATATGTGGGAACTTAATGGCCACAAAGATGGAAATAATAGACACTAAAAGGGGAAACTTAGGGAAGTAGGATAGGATAAGGTTCAGGGTAGTGAGTTAGGGTTCAGAAGTTACCTATCAAGTACAATGTTCACCATCTGGGGAATAGGTCGCCTGAAGCCCAATGCCCCAGTATGCAATATGTTCACATAATGAGCATACATTGTACCTCCTGAATCCAAAATAAATAATTTAAAAATCCTAATGATTTTTTATCACATACAAAAAAAATATTCCAACATTCATATGGAACTACATAAGACCTTAAATAACCAAAGCAATCTTGGGTAAGAAGAACAGAATTGGAGGCATCACATTACCCTATTTCAAATTATATTGCAAAGTTATGGTAATCAAAACAGTATTATACCAGCATCTATGTTTTTAAAAAGATATATAGACCAGTGGAACAGAATACAGAGCCCAGAAAGAAACCCAAGTATATACAGTCAACTAATTTTCAACAAGAACACCAAGACTACAAAACGAGGAAAGGATAATCCCTTCAATAACTGGCATTGAGAAAACTGAAAATTCACATAAAAAATGAAACTGGGCTTATATTTTGTACCATATAGAAAATGGATTAAAGACTGAAACACACAACCTGAAGCCATAAAACTTCTATAAGAAAACATACGGGAAAAGCTCTTTGATATTGGTCTTAGCGATGATTTGGTGGGACTATGACACCAAAAGCACACAACAAAAGAAAAACAGCCAAGTAGGACTGTATCAAACTAAAAATTTTCTGCACACAAAAGAAATAATGAACAAAATGAAAAGACAACCTACAGAATGGAAGAAAATATTTGCAAAACATAAATGTGAGAGGGAGTTGACATTCAAAATATAAGAAACTCAAACAACTTAACAGCAACAAAACAAATAACCCAATTTAAAAATGGGGTAAAGGACTTCAATTGGCATTTCTACAAAGATAAACAAATGGCCAACAGAGATATGAAAAGGTGTTCAACTTCACTAAGCATCAGGTAAGTGCACATCAAAGTCACGGTGAGTTATCACTGCATACTTGTTAAAAGATGACTATTATTTTAAAAAAGAGATGAGTGTTGAAGAACTTATAGAGAAAAGGGAACACTGATATGCTGTTGGTGGGTATATTCATCTGTTTTGCGTTACTATAAAGAAATGACTATAATGAAGAAGATAGTTTTATTTGGCTCACAGTTTAGCATGACGCTGACATCTGCTCAGCTTCTAGCCAGACTTCAAGAAGCTTTTATTCACAGCGGGAGGCAAGGGGAGACAGCATGTCACAAGAGAGAGCAGGAACAAGAGAGAGGAGGAGGTGCCAGGTTCTTTTAAACAACCAGCTCTCAATGAATAGAGCAGTAAAAATTCACTCATTATGGGGAGAATAGCACCAAGCCCACATGAGGTATCCACTCCCATGATCCAGGCACCTCTCACTAGGCCCCGCATCTGATATTGGGGATCACATTTTTACATGAGATTTGAAGGGGACAGCAACTCAGATTATATCTGTAGGAATGTAAGTTGGTACAACCAATATGGAAAACAATATGGAGGTTCCTTTAAATGTTTACATAGAACTACCATATGATCCGGCAATCCCACTTCTGGATATTTAGTCAAAGGAAATGAAACCAGTATGCAGAAGAGATACCTGTACTCCTGCCATGTTCATCACAGCATTATTCACAATAACCAAGGTGTGAAGACAACCTAAATCCATTGATGAATGAATGCATAATGAAAATATGGCATATACATATGATGGAATACTATTCAGCCTTAAAAAAATAAGGAAATCCCGTCAATTTCTATGACATTGATAGACCTGGAAAACATTACACTACGTGAAAGAAACCAATCACAGAAAGACAAACTATGTGGTCTCGTTTATATATGGAATCGAAACTAGGCAAACTCATGGAAGCAGAGAGCAGAATGATGGATACCAGGGATAAGGAAGGGAGAAATGGGGAGGTGGTGATCAAAGATTGTAAAGTTTCAGTTATGCAAGATAAGTGAGTTCTAAAGATCTAATGTGCAGCATGGTGACTATAGCTAGCAATACTGCAGTGCACACTTAAAATTTTATATTAGGTTAGGTCTTATGTTCAGTGTTCTTACCATAAAAATAACAAGAATAATAACTAATAATTAATATAATAATAATGAGGTGAAAGAAAACTTTGGGAAGTATTGGATGTGCCTATGATCTTGAGAGTGGTAATAGTTTCGTGGGTGTTCATTGATCTCCAAACTCATGGATTGTGCACATTAAATATATACAGCTTTTTACATGTCAATCATACCTCAAGAAAGTGGCTTAAAAATATATAAAATATTTTCAGAATTAAAAATAAAAGAAGTTAACTCTCCTGATTATCAGTTTATTTTATCCCTAGAAAAATACATGGAATTTTTTCAAGGCAATAAATATAAGGAATTTTAATTTGTATCTCAAACAGAATTTAATGCTTTACCACAAAGATGTGCCAATTCACACTATTGGAATTAGGTGGCTTTTCTTTTATTTTTTTTTTTTTTCCCAACTTTATAAATGTTAACTTAGAGTTTTAACTATTCTTTTAAACCTAACCAGTACCTTGGCAGCAAACATTAGGCAGAGAGAGTCATGGTCTCACCCAGAAAGCCTGGACAGAGGCCCACGGCCTCGCTCACCAAGCCCACGTGGGCCATACCTCTGGGCCCTCTTCTGATCTGGCCTGGTTCTTGTGTTGATAGATTTGAGCCTGCTGGTGAGCACAATTCATGACTGCCGCCAAGAGCCACTGGGAAAAGTAAGAATTGACATCCAGCACACTGCCTTACTGCTCCTTAGCTTTCTCCTCCCAGCCAGTCACCACTGAAACAAGTTTAAAGCCTACACTGAGATCTATCACAGAAACAAAGAACAGAGTACCGCATGTTCTCACTCATAAGCAGACCTTGAATAATTATCATAACACTATAAGAAAGGGATTGGCAGTAGTGGGAATCTGCCAGGGGAGCGGGGATTGGCAATTGAGGGAAACTGCTAGGGGAGGGAGGGACACACCTCATCAACAAAGGTATCTGCCTAATCAACGTTTGTATACCTAACCCTGAATTGTACCCCACATCTTTAAAATATAAAAAATAGAAATAAAAAAATAAAGTCTACACTGAAAAGGCACTGAATGAAACGGTGTCTCCTTGTTTCTCTTGCTTCCACATTTTCCTAAGAGTAAATAAATCTCTCTATTTTCCATCTCAACTTGATTGGGGAAGGGAGAAAGATTACTTCTTTGTGTTTTAGAAACTTTTCTTAAACAAACAAAAAAAGTCTGCCTATGCCAATACAGAAGGTGCTGGAGCTCCTCGTGCTGACTTTAGCAATCATGTCGCAAACTCAAGGTTAGCTTGGATGTCCACGGCCCAGGACGCACCAACAACAGGAGGAATAAAGTCATGTGGATATAAACATCAAACCATGCTTACTTTAATATAGAAAAATAAAGGAATATAACATTTCTTCCATTGGTCTCGTAACCACTTTTTATTTGAGCTCAAAAAAAACTCCACCTTAGTCTATGTATTCTCACCTTTTCAAATTAGGCCATTTTAATTTAAATCCTACATCACATAATTTCTTTTAACTGCAAAATTATGGAGCCTTTCTCAAATAATATAGGGAAGTATTTAAGTTACATTTCAGAACCCAGCAAAGACAAATCTTCTTATACACTAGACATTCTTAACTATTGTTTATATCATTTGTCTCTAACCAAAGAAAAATCTGTTTAGCTGGTAACTGCTCTGGAAAACACCAAAATCACTTTTGATTGTTGAGGTGGGGAAGCCATACACTAACTTGGAGATTCTTTAAGAACTATGTGTATTTTTAATAGTGTATATTAGTTTACATAAATTAGTTTGGTCACAATTTTGCCAGGATGTAATGTGGCATTTTCTGCAAAATTTATTACTCCTATAATTATTAAAGTCCTGTATAAGAGGTCCTAACAATTGTATTTGCTTTACTACACTTATTAATGGCAATGTGATCTAAGAATAAGTGTTAATTCAGAGTTAAAGTTATAACATGCCAGGTTTAGTTCCAACAATAGAGCTTGACTTTAGGCCTTTATAGCCTTTAGGCCTTGGCTTTAGGCCTAAAATCAATGAACCTCAAATATTTTCTTTAAAATACAACATTTGCTTGTTCCCAACCAAAGCAGGCAATGTAAAAAACACATATATATTTTCTTTTTCTACACATACATATGAGGGCCCCCCCAAAAAAACCTGAAATTTATTTATTAAAAAATGTGTATTTATTCTTAACATGTTTCAGTCACCTTCAAAGTACTCCCTTTTTTTTTTGAGTTGGAGTCTCACTCTTGTTGCCCAGGCTGGAGTGCAGTGGCACACTCACACCACCGCAGCCTCGACCTTGATGGGCTTAGGTGATCCTTCCACCTCCGCTTTCCGAGTAGCTAGAACTACAGATGCATGCCACCATGCCAGGCTAGTTTTGTGATTTATTGTAGAGACGAGGTCTCACCAAGTTGCCCAGGCTGGGCTTGAACAACCAGGGTCAGGCAATCCTCTAGCCTCAGTCTCCCAAAGTGCTACAATTACAGGCTGAGCCACCGCGCCCTGCCAAAGTACTCCCTTTTTGATGCAATCCCACCTATTGAGACACTTTTCTCCATTGCTCAAAACAATTTTTGAACTCATCAATTTGTATACCTTTTAGTGCTTCTGTTGTCTCTACCATATCAGCAAAATGTTTCCCTTTGGAGACTTTTTAAATCCAGGGAAACCAAAAAAAAAGTCGCTCAGGGCATGATCAGGTGAATAGGGAGGGTGGGATACAGGGGTTATGCCCTTTTTGGTCAAAAACTGCTGAACACTAAGTACAGCATGGGCAGGTATGTTGTCATGATGGAAGAACCAGTCACCTGTTTGCCACAACTTGGGATGTTTCTTCTGCAAATCGTGACCCAACCTTCTCAGAACTTCCAGATAAGATTTTGGTTGACTATTTGAACCAGAGGCACAAATTCTGATTGTACTACAAGGATCCTGTCCTCCAAAAGATAATTCTGGGGTTTTTCTGTATCCTCCCAAAATATTACAAAGCCCCTCCCCTCGTATTTTCTTTCAGTGCTCCCTGTGTTACTGATTTAAACTTATTTCACAGATTCCTAAGACATGTTTTTCCAAAGTTAATAAGATTTTTGATCTTCTAGATTGCCTTGATTTCTGGCACTGGTCCAGTGACAATTTTCATCCTATTTCAAAAAATATTTTTTTCTGGAAATCAAATAAATACACTCTTTCCCTTAGTCCCCAGCAGCATTACTGCGGTTTATCCTCCAAAGTTCAATTTCAAAATCCACCATAAGAGGAATTCTCATTATTTTTGTCTGAAGGTCCATGCTGATAGTTATTCTTTAACAACTTGGAATTACACACCCAAAGAAGAAGCAGGATCTATGCTTGAGAACAAAAATTTTTCATTATATTTTCATCTCACGAATGAGACAAGAAAGATCTCAAATCCTCCTAGATCAGTGGTTTTCAGACTTGAGTGTATATCAGAATCATCAAGAGCAGATGTCCCTAACTTATGGCCTATGAACAAACACTTGTCTGTGGCCTGTTAGGAGCTGCCCTGCACAGCAGGAGGTGAGTGGCAAAACTTCATCTGTATTTACAGCCTCTCCTCGTCCCTCGCATTACCACCTGAGCTCCATCTTCTATCACATCAGTAGCAACAATGGAAGCTCATAGGAGCACGAACCCCACTGTAAACCGTGCATGCGAGGCAACTAGGTTGTGAGCTCCTTATGAGAATCTAAGCCTAATGATCAGATGTGGAGCTGAGGCAGTGACGCTAGTGCTGGGGAGAGACTGCAAATACAGATTAACATTAGCAGTGAGGTTTGACCACAGAGTAATAAATCAATTGCTTGCAGACTCATATCAAAACCCTACCAGTGAGTAGCAAGTGAGTTGATGTACTTCAACTGGACAGCGGCATCTGGTGGCAGGCTT
This sequence comes from Carlito syrichta, assembly GCF_000164805.1. Lineage (NCBI taxonomy): Eukaryota > Metazoa > Chordata > Mammalia > Primates > Tarsiidae > Carlito > Carlito syrichta. The sequence continues at coordinate 265,571 of NW_007218549.1, read as the reverse complement.
TAAGTCAGAATCCGACACTTATTTACCTTGTGTGTGGCCCGTCCATTATTTTATTTACCACCTCTGTCTGCACCTCTTTTTTTGTTTTATGGTGAGTTCCATAATTATTTCATTATATATTACAATGCAATAATAATAGGAATAAAGTGCACATTAAATGTTACATGTTTGAATCATCCCAAAAAACATTCCCCACCTGGGTTTGTGGGAAAATTGTCTTCCACAAAACTGGTCCCTGGTGCCAAAAGGGATGGGGACCGCTGATCTAGAGGGCTGGTCAAACCACATGTCCCAGGCCCACCCAGGTTTCTGCTTCAGTCTTTGGAGCTGCAGCCTGAGAATTTGTATTTCTAATCAGTTTCCAGGATCACACTATGAGAACCACTCATCTTGACTGTCTTATAGGTTCAATAAAAAGATAAAAATTGTCACAAAAACAACTTTTAACCCACTATTAAAGAAAATTAAAATACTCATGCTTCTAACTCTAAAATTTGTCTTATCATTCCTGACAATTTTTCTTAGAGGAATGTTAGTAAATAATAAGTACCCATTTCTAAATGTCAAAAATATACCTAACATTATTATTTGTATGTGTGTGTGATACAGGGTCTCACTCTGTCACCCAGGCTCGAGTGCAATAGCAAAATTATAACTCACTGCAGCCTCAAACTCCAGGGCTCAGGTGATGCTCCTGCCTCAGCCTTCCAAGGAGCTGGGACTGCAGGCATGTGCCACCATGCCTGGAAAATTATTTTTAATTTTTGTGGAGATAGAACTTTGATATGTTGCCCAGGTTGGTCTTGAATTCCTGAGGTCAGGTGAACCTCCCGCCTCAGCCTCCCAAATGGCTGGGGCTACAGGTGCACACCACCACGCTCAGCTAATTTTATGTACTTTTACTTGTTGTAGAAATAGGGCCTTTCTATGTTGTCCAGACTGGTCTCAAACTCCTAGCCTCAAGCAATCCTCCCTCCTCAGCCTCCCAAAGTGCTGTGATTACAGGAATAAGCTGTGCCTGGCCTAACATTATTATATTGAATCTGTTTTTGCCTTCATATTCAGAAGCTTAATTGCAACTTTTTTATTTCAGTTTGTTGACAATTCTCCCCCCAAAAAGAATGTTTTTCTTTTTTGGAATAACAAAATCAAAGACACCGTATTACCTTTAAAAGGCAACTAAATTAAAAAATTCACATAACATATATTTGTAGATTTTTCCAAATATTCCAAAGCCAACTCTAACTATATATAGAAGTAGCAGTAAAGTTAATTTATATAGATTCATACATGACTATAAGGGTATGATTTGCTACCAATTACATATACCTCTTGTTAAAACAAAGACATATTTTTTTAAATTTCCAATTTGCAACATCTATTATAGCACCATTTATGGGATAATGTAATAAATAGCATGTAATCAAAAAATCAATTTGCCTTAGAGTGCTATACACACACTATATTATAGAATAAATAAGATTATTATTGTAATAAACTAATACCCTGTATTAGTTTCCTAAATGTTATAATGTCAATTAATGTCCAAAGGAAATACTTTTCATCTATCAGTTAAGGATTTGAAATGGCAAATTGCTAAACATGTGTGCTAAGAATTTATTTTTAATTGATTTTAGACTCTGTATATTTTCATGTTTATTGAAGCACTTTTTAGAAATAGCAGCATACACTTGTTTACTGACTCTTACCATTCAGCTCTGTGAAAACTAGCTCTTCTGTCGCATGCTGACTCGTGTAGATAAAAAGGATTGTGCTGAGACAAGGTTACTTTTCAGGACTTTAGATTGCTTTTTTTATTGTTTCATTGAACAGTCAAGCATCGTCCTGATGCTAAGTAGTACCAATTCTCCTGGTTGTTCAGAAGGACATAAATTACTACTACGATGTGGAAACTCGCAAAGCATTTGGCAAAATTAACAAAGATGAGAAAATTGCTGAAGTTGACAAATACTGTTTAACTGAGAGAAGAAAAAAGGTGAATCCAAAGGTGGGCATGATGAATATGCAGGTAAACAGAGTTTGTCATCAATCGACTAATTTGACAAAATGCACCTGGATTCATCATCATCTCTCCAACCCTGCTTTTCCTAATCTTGTAATGCATCATCATCTTCCCAGGCTCCTTTGCTCCGGGACAGTCAGTAGGCATCCAGGGCCATACCAGAGCAATATCCAGGACACCAGACAGTGTCTAAGGTCCCATCGGCAAGTTAAAATAGTCTCAAGAACAAGATGTCCGGCACCCTAAATCAGCACATTTAGAATCCACTTCCAGAGCCCCGTCCGCCTGCCCCTTTTCACTTTCTTGGTCAATAGTGCCCAATACTCTTCTAAGCTTTAATGAAGTCCCTATCTGGTGCTTGGTGTTTCCAATTTGAATTCCCTGCTTCTGCTCCGCTTTGTTCTTTGCTTCAGACCTTTGTACTAAGGCTGAAGCCATGGTGTTCCTGCTACCTCCTCTCTTGGTTCCAACACTTTACACACCTTGCAATATTTCACCCAGAAAATGTATTCTGGTGAGATATTTGACTCTTGTAAATATGTGACTATTTAATATGTTTACAGATGAACAAGTCATAGAGAAAACTCAGCTTGGCATTTCAGAAAGTGAACAACAACTGGTAAACATGCTGGAATGAGGAACTGCCAACACTGTCTTCACTCTTTTTACAACCAGACCCAATTATGTATTGTGTTTGGGTAGTCTCTGGAAAATACAATTGCTGAGAAATTCTCCATAACTATTTCATGACACGCTAACATGACCAGTAATAGCCAGTTATCTGGAAAATAATTTGGAAATTCCAGGAACTCCGATTGGCGCTCCAGTCATTCTAAAAGAAAATTAAATGAGAAATGGGAGACTTGTTTTGGTTTTCACAACTAGGATTTCTTACTCCAACACCTTTCTATTTCTGTAGCACAGCCTGAAGAGTGCTAGCTCCCCAGGAGGAAAGTAGTATGACAAAATGAATCTGTCTTTACGAAGCAAAGTCATACACTTAACTGCATAACTCTTGTTTAATATTTGTATTTATGACTATTGTAATAATAAGTTACATTTCATGTTCTTCACAAACTCTGCATACACCAGCTCACAAAGTCTGACAATATTCTCACTCAACTTACATTAGCTAATGATCCATTTAGCTGACATTTGTCTTTTTCTTTGCTAATGTCTCTTTTCCTGAATACTTACCCACCTCTCCTAACCCATTTTCCGAAAGGGGCGTATTCTCCAATGTCCACTTTAGATGTGGCCTCTTCAGATAAATGCAAAGGAAGGACCTTCCAAAGGGCCATGACAAAGGATAAATTGGGCAGCCCTCCCCAGGGAGCAGTCTCTGGGTCTAAAGAAACTTTTCCCATCCTTAGACTAAACAGCCTCACCTCATCTGCCCAGCAGGATTTCCTAGCCTCCCCTTTTATAATGAGAATGCTTATTACATTGATTTGTTCCTGTCCTACTATAGTGGAACATATACTGGGGCCCATAGCTTGTCTTTTTAGTTCATAGATACTTAGTCAAGAGAATTCATGATGTCTAGACATCATGTAGGGACTACCTACCACGCATCACCCAGAGATCCTGAACTCTGAGCTCGATAGTGTGACTTTCTATAACTTCTGGAATGTCTCCTTTGAAAGAGAGGTTAGTGTGTTAAGCCTGGAGGTGATCAGAAAGGCAGACTGAAGTTGTTATTAGTAGTTTCCATTAAAATATTTCTGGCTCTCCCCCTTCCAGGCTAGGGTTGGATTATCCTTTCTTTATTACTTTGAAGATAGACCAATGAAATGTAAACAGACATGCTGTGTATCATTTCCAGGTAGAATCTTTACGAGCCAGTGTGCAGTTTTCCCTGTTGCCTGTTTCCTGCCTTGATCATGGATGCATGTGTCAGTATGGAATCTCCTTCAGCCTGGTGCCTGAGAGACTATGGTGATCAGAGCCCTGCACTGACTCATGATGCTCATGATGGTCCTATAAAGTGAGAAATATATTTCTGTTGAGTACAGCAACTGAGATTTTGGGGTTGTATTTTTATCAGAGTATAATCTAGTCAATACTGGCCAATAAACCTAAAAACAAAAGGAAAAACAACTGAGTTAAGAGAGGCCTTTTTGCCGGGCTCGGTGGCTCAGCCTGTAATCCCGCGCCTTTGGGAGGCTGAGGTGAGTGGATTGCCTGAGCCCTCGGGTTCGAGACCCGCCTGGGCAGCGAGACCTCATCTCTACAATAAATCAAAAAATCAGCAGGGTGTGGTTGCGCATGCCTGTAATTCCGGCTACTCGGAAGGCTGAGCGGAAGGATCGCCGGAGCCCAGCAGGTCGAGGCTGCGGTGGCCGGGAGTGGCCACTGCACTCCAGTCTGGGCGACAGAGTGAGACTCCAACTCAAAAAAAAAAGAGAGAGGCCTTTTCTGCAAAGATCACTGTGGGTCAGTCCGATCATATTTTTGCATTGCAAAACCCAACTCTGTGTCTGAAATTAGCGCTTTCTGGAAGGAGCCAAAGAAATGAGAAAACCCTGACCTCCCAGCCTTTCTCCAAGACCCCACAGGGCAATCCCTGATTTATAGAAGAAACAAGTCCTCCTTCCTCAAGTGTCAATCACTGGAATGCAGCAGATTAGTTCTTCTACATGAATTCACCTTCTTTCCCCCTTACCTTGAAGCAGAAACCAATACAGTAGCCTTTAAACTGAGGGCTAGGGCCTCCAACCATTGCTAGCCGGGAGACCCACAAAGGCAGCACCTAGACTCATTGACAGTGACTTTAAAAACATTGGTTAATAGCTAACAGAGTGCACTCTGAAACTCCTACATCCTACCAGGATTTTTAAAAATTTGTGCTATCAGAGAGCACCTGGGCCTGGGCTAGGTTCATAGTTCCCAAGTCATGGTCCCTAGTTGGGGTCTGAAGAACTTTTTACTCATCTGCAAAAATGAGAAAAATAAATTCAATGTAATAATTTTTTGTTTTGTTTTTCTCTATTTTAAAGATGTGGGGTACAATTCAGGGTTAGGTTCATTATGCAGGTATCCCAATGTAATCATTTTAATGAAACTAAATTATTCAGTTTAGAAAATTGTTCTGTGTTTGAACATTATATCTCTCCTAATTTTGTGGTATTAAAATGTCTTTACATTTAGGAAATGATGGTGAAAGATAAATGGGAGGAACTTTGTTGTTACTGATATTTTTACTTGACAAAATTAAACTTGGTAACCTTCTGTTATCCCCATTGTTTTTATTAAAATTTGAGTTAATTATAGAAACTATTACTTTTATTTGACCATCAGGCTTAAAAACCACTGAAAAACTATCAATGCCCTATGATTATTTTTAACATGACAAAACATACTTGATGGAATCTTAAAATATCTTGCACCATCCTGTAGAGCACACTGTCTAATAGGACAACCACTAGTCTCATGTTGCTGCTCTTGGAGTATGACTGCTCCAAATTGTGATGCATGTGAAAAATAAACACTGGATTTCAAAGACAGTAAAAAAAAAAAAAGAAAATATCTCATTAATAATTTTATATGTATTACATATTAAAATGTTAATATTCTTGATAGACTGGGTTAAATAAAATTTATTGTTAAAAGTAATTCATCTGTTGCTTTTTACTTTTTTAATGTGACTTCTTAAAAATTTTAAATTGCATATATAGCTCACATTGTATTTCTGTTGAACAACCTATTGTAAAGTCAAAGTGTCTTCATGATTAACTATGAGTAAGACTGTGTTATTTCTCGAAAGATCTTGGGTTTGCATGCCGTTGCATTCACAAGTTATAATAGCTGACTTACACTTGTTACTCAGCAGCCACATCTCCATAAGATTTCTGCTTCTTCTCATCTTTTGTACCACATAGTTAGGAGACTAGTTTTCTTTATTATTTTCCTTTTGGTTGCATCACTGAATTGCTCAGGATTTGGAGAAAGGGGAACCCTTACATACTGTTGATGGGAATGTAAATTAGTATAGTAAGTCCTCATTTAACATCATGGATAGGTTCTTGGAAGCTGTGAATTGGTGAAACAACATACTGTGTAATAGAACTGATTTTTACCATAGGCTAATTTATATAAACAAGAGTTAAGTTTCTGTGGCATGCAGCACACCATTTCACTTAAAGTCATAGTTTCCAAGAACCTGGCATTGAGGACTTACTGTACAGTCATTATGGAAAACAGTATAAAGATTTCTCAAAAAATTAAAAACAGAACTACCATGTTATCCAGTAATCCCATTACTGGGTATATACACAAAGGAAAAGAATAAGTATGTCAAAAAGATAACTGCACTCCCATGTTTATTGCAGCACTATAGTCCAGATATGGAGTCAAACTGAAAACCAATCTACAGATAAATGGATAAAGCAAATGTAGTCTGTATATATGTATATACACACGTAGATATACATATACATATATATACACACACACTAACAATGGAATATTATTCAATCATAAAGCAGAATGATATCCTGTCATTCATGGCAACATGGACGAAGGTGGAGGACACTATGTTGAGTGAAATAAGCCAGACACAGAAAGACAAACAATGCATTATTTTACTCATGTATGTAATCTAAAGAGCTAATTCCATAGATGTAGAGAGTAGAATAGTAACCCCTATTCTACATTGGGAAGGGTATGGGAGAAATGAGGGCCCAGAGAGGTTGGTCAACAAACACAAGTTACAGTTAGACAGGAAGAATAAGTTCTGGTATCCACTACATAGTAGGGCGACTATAGCAAATAATAATGTAGTACATATTTCAAGATAGCTAGAAGTGAAGATTTTGAACATTTTCATCCTAAAAGATGAAAAATATTTAACATGATGGATATCCTTTACCCTGATTTGATAATTATACAATATATACATGCATGGAAATATCACACTGTACCCTAAAATACATACAATTAGCACATATCAATTATTAATTTAAAAATAAATCAATCATCCTAATGCCTGGCACTCTCCAACAACTATTCACCCCATAGCTCTCCGCTACCATTTATGTTATTTTCTGGGCATAGGCCCAACTAGAGCTGCTGTTTGCACATGTGTATCCTTTGCACCCACTTGTCTTTGGTATGAAATGTTGTTTCCATTACTCTCCATCAGTCACGACCTTCTCTGTCTTCCACACTCACCACACAGCTTTCCTTTTCCAAAAAATCTGTAAAACTTGGTTAGCCCTCCTTACTGGTCTCCCTGATGAACTCTCATATCTCCTTGAACACAGTATGTTCATGGCACCGATTTGCATTCCTTGAGAGATTTAGTGGGAAAAAATATACTTTAGGCAATTGTGTAGGGGCATTCTGCTTTATAATTAATTTATAAATAACTTCAAAGCAGAATATCATATTCCATAAAATGACAGAGCTGCAATGCATCTAAATGATCGACTATTTGTTTTACTGGTGAGGTAACAAGTCTAGAGCTCCTAAGTGACTTATCAGAGTTTACACTTCTAATTAGGAGCAAAACTGGAACCAGAATACCCAATATTCTACTGGCACTCCTGAACGAGCCACTTTTACATTTCTAATTTATTCCGTATTCCAACATGTAGGAAATACCCTTCGTATAAATCAGGTAGTCTAAAAGGAAACATGAAGAGGCATCAGTAGGATATGGTACCTAGAGGGGAGAACATTGGGGTTATTAGGCCGAGGCAAAGAGCACCAAATCTCCTGTAGGACTGATCCCATGGAGTGAAGAGCATGCTAAACTATGGGCAGGTGACCTGGTCTTAGAGGCAAAACTCCTAACACAGCAAGGTAACTGAAGTACAGTCAAGAAATCTGAAGCAGTTGAAACTTCACTATAATGGCTAAGCTTGCCCAATAAGGCTGTGAGGGAAGAAAAAGAAAGATGGCTGCTCAGGGAGCTCACACGTTACCAGACATGAAACAACGAGGTTAATTTCCAGATCCCACCCACTGGCCCAACCAACAGACTATATCACTTCTTTTATACCATTAGTCTTAATCCAGGTAATATCAATCTAGATAGAATGAGCCTAAAGCTTGAACATATTTAAATAGTTTGAGGGAACTAAGTAAGATAAGGTTAATAATATACTAAGCTCTAACCAGAATTTGCACTTACTGAATGACATCAACTGGTATTTATTGGTTAAGATGGTAGATAGATGGATGAGCAGATAGATTGATAAGTAGAAATATGATAGATGAAAGAAAGACAGAGATAATAGATACATAGATAGATAAAGTTGAGCCTGTTGACACCGCCCTCATCTTCTTCATACTATCAGTTTTACAAAAGGTTATTAAATCCTGTTATATTCTTATTATATCCCTCAATAAGACATACAGTAACATAAAAATCCACATGAAACTTGGTTTACCATTTAATGGTTAGACTGAGACAAAGAGCACCAAATCTCCTGTAGGATTCATCCCATGGAGCTCTCAAGTGTAATTGTCTAATTTTCTGCTACAGTGACACGATAGTTTCCAGTCGTTTTTCATCTAGAGTAAAATTGTTTTGATTTTATATAAAATATATTTTGAAAAATCTTCACCTATTAATTGCTCTGTCTCAACTACACATTTTTCTTGATATCATTCCCCAAAAGTCATTTCATTTCAGAATTGTTTAATTAACGCTAAATCAAGACAGCTAAAATTGTCTTTTGGTGTGGACTTAGAGATGATAAGCATCTCAAGGGTCTTGCCTGACTGACAGCTGTCATCTAGATATGGATCCAAAAAGGAACAATTTGACAGCATGCATTTTAACCTTTAAATTGCACTTATTTTAATTTATGGTTGGAGTACTATCGCCTGAATATCTCTACATCGTGAAGAGTTCATTGAGACTTTACTAGCCTCTTGCATTTTCCCAGGTCTGCAATTTAAAACATACACACACACACACACACACACACACACACACACACACACACACTCTTAATAAAATGATTTTTCTTACCGTTGAAAATGATGGTGGCGAATAGGTTCAGAAGCAGGGACAAAAGCCCTCAAGTGTAATTGTCTAGTTTTAAAATATGATACTGAAAAATATCGTGGTCTATTTCAGTCATGGTAAGATAGAAAAGCCACAAGACCACTGTGAATCTATATGGTGCAGACCAGTTAATTATACTTATCTGACTCAACTTTCTGGGTTGGTATGAGTAGTTTTCTAATAGGAGGTTTTATTGTTATTCAGAGGGCATCAAAAGGTTTTAAGAAGAGATTCAAATATTTTTGAACCTACTTTGTAAAAGCAAATTCCTATGTGTCTAGGAGTTGGTCTTCTCATTTTATGTCTTCCAGGGGTTCTCTGAATTTCTTATGTTTGAAAGGTCATGTCTCTGATGAGATGAGGGAAGTTTTCTTGGATAATTTCATGGAACGTTTGTTCCAGGGTGGTCTCTGTCTCTCTGTTTCAGGAAAGCCAATTAATCTTAGGTTCGGCCTCTTGATAGAATCACACATCTCTTGGAGGCTTTGTTCCATCTTTTTAAGCTTCTTTTCTATGTTTTTAACAGTTTGGGTAAGTTCCATATTTTGGTCCTCAAGCTCTGATATTCTTTCTACTGCTTGGTTAATTCTGCTTTCCATGCTTGTCAGTTTATTATTTATTTCACTTACTGCATTCTTTGTTGCCATCATTTTAGTTGTCAACTCCTTTGTTCTTTCCTCCTGTTTCTCCTCATTTCTATTTATCCTCGCTATTGATATCTTGATCTCTGGGTTTGTGGTTTGAGACCAGTCGTTCTGGTGATTCTTTTCATTGTTTGAGTTCCAAAGTCTATATTCTCAGGTGCTGTCTTCCCAGGGGTCAGTATGGGACTTGTGCTCTTCCTTTGATTCTTCTTCATTTGTGATGGAAATTCCATTGCTCAGTGAGGGGGGAATAGCTTTCATCTCTATTTGCTCAATCCCCTATTCTTCCTTATGTAGATCCTCTGGATGCGTTCAATTTTGAAGCCAGACTGGAGACGGGGGGCTGTGCTTTTTTTATTTTGAGATTTGATTAAGGTGTGGTGGGGGGAGCTGTGATTCTGAAACTATCTGTAAATCACAGTATCTGCTGACAGGTGTATTGGCCCCTGGAACCCACTTCCTACCACTTTATAATCTGTCCATGCTGTGGGGGTGTATGTATGCCCCCGAAAACAAAACGAGACAAGAAAAAGGAAAAGAAAGAAAAAAGGAAGGAGAGAGACAAAAGGAAGATGGAGAGGAGAAGAAGAAGGAAAACAGACAGGTACACCAACTATCAAATAAATAAAGAAAAGAAACACATCAAAAAAAAATACCAGCAAACAAACATACAAACAAACCTGGTGATATACTTGCCCTAAAAAATACCCATACACAAACAGAAAAACTAAAAAACACCAAAAAAATTACAAATACTAAAACAGAGGGGGAAAAAGAACTCCCTCTGTGGCCATTTCTGCAACTTCAGGTTCCTCTTCCAAGCACCACCACTGTTTTGGCAGTAGCTGCAGTTAGGAAGCTGCTCCTTTCTCCAACCCCTCCCCTCTGCTCTTGGCACAGGTTGATCAGATTGCTGTTAGCATGGGTAAGATGCCCCACAGTCTGCTATAGGAGGAAGGTGAATCAGATCCCAACTCACTTACCTCCTCCGCTGCTGCCACCAAGTCCCCCACTCAGATCAGAAGTGTCCCTGCCTGGCCCAGCTTGGGGGAGGGGCCTCCATCTCTCTGTGTCCCCTCCTGAAGTTTCCTCTCAGGGTCAGTGATGGTCGATTCCAGAGAGGTGGAGAGATAGCCTCTGGGTCCCAGGTTGGAGACCGAACAGAGATAAACAAATGGAAAAATATTGCATTCTCCTGGACTGGAAGAATCAACATTGTTAAGATGTCCATCCTACCCAAGGCAATCTACAGATTTAATGCAATACCCATTAAATTATCAGCATCATTCTTCTCAGACCTGAAAACAACAATATAGAAATTCATATGGAAGCATAAACAGGATTAGAGACAAGATGGTGACAGGTCAGAGTGTGAGGATTGCCACAAAAGTGAATGTCCATACAGACTCTCTGCATGAGTGGGAGTGTGGCAGTGGGTGAATGAAAGTCCATCTGAAGGGAGATGGACTTCATGCACCCAGGGCTCTCCTCTGGAGGTGAAGGCAACCCACTGCCACCCTGAAATTGGAGCCCCTAGCAGGAAGGATTGTCTGCTGTTCTTGGAGCTTTCTTGAGAGAAGGCAGCAGAGAATAACTGCTCCTCACCACCTGGTACCTGGCCCATGCCATCACCTGTGGCAGCAGGCCAGATACTAGCAGCAGGAACCATGGAAAAGGCAGGGCATGGAAATCAGGAACAGAGCCCCACCACTGGTGAGGAGATGTTGACCAGTGCCATCTTCTCTGTCTCAGGACCAGGAAAAGACCTGCATTGCCCTGCTCAGCTCTGTCAGCCTCCAACCGGGGACCCACAGGCTATCTCCTTTTCGAACTTGGAGAGAAAGATGCCTCTTCCCCATGCTGAAACAGGCACAGACACGTCTGATCTGAGTGGGAAACTTGACAGCAGTGTGGCAGCAGACAAGTCGGGTGAGCCCGAATCTGATCCATCCTTGTCCCACAATAGTCCATGGGGCATCTGTCTCACACTAAGAGTAATCCTATCAGTCTGCGCTAAGAGCAGAGGGGACAGACTGGAGACTGGAGCCACTCCTTAATGCAGTGGTGGCAACCAGAAGTGGCAGAGACAGTGCTTGGGAAAGGAACATGGAGTTACAGAAATGGCCACAGAACGAGTTTTTTTGTTTGTTTGTTTGCTTGTGTGGTTTTTGTTTTTCTTTTTTTCTTGTCTCTTTCTTACTGTTTTTGTTTATCTTTTCATACTTGCTTTGTTCCTGTTATTTTAATGGTTTTTTTAAATAGATTTTCTGTTTTTATATAGGTATTTTTGAGGGCAAGTGTATTAATAGGGAGGGGTTGTTTGTTTGTATGATTGTATGTTTTGGGTTTTTTGTTTTTTCTGTCCTTGTTTGTGTCTCTGTTTATTTGCTAGTTGGTGTGCAGGTATGTTTTCCCTCTTCTTCTTCTCTCTCTTCACCTTCCTTTCATCTTTCTCCTTCCTTTTTCCATTCTTTTCCCTTTTCTTATCTCATCTTGCTTCCAGGGGGCAAACATGGACCCCCACAGCATGGACAGATTGTAAAGCAATGGGAAGTAGGCTCGAAGGGGCCCACACATCTGTTAGCAGATACAGTGATCTTCAAATAGCTTCAATTACAACTCCCCCCTTAATTAAATCTCAAAACTGCAAAAAGCACAGCTCCTCACCCCCAGTCCAGCTTCAAAATTGAACAAAGACAGAGGATCTACATAAGGAAAATAGGAGATAGAACAAACAGAAGTAAAAGCTATCCCCCATCACTGAACAACAGAATTTTAAAAGTGGTTAAAAAAAAAAGTGAAGAAAACATTCACAAATGAAGAAAAGCCAAAGGAAGAATGTGAGTTTCATACAGACTGTTGGGAGGACAACAACTGCAAATACAGACTGTGGAACTCAAACAATGAAGAGCCCCAAGAATAACTGATCTCAAACCACAAACCCAGATATCAAGATACTAATAGAGAGAATAAATAGAAGTGAAGAGAGACAAGAGGAAAGAACAAAGGAGTTGATAACTGAGATAACAGCAATAAAGAACACTGTGAATGAAATAAATGACAAACTAATAAGCACGGAAAGCAGAATTAACCAAGCAGAAGAAAGAATCTCAGAGCTTAAGGACCAAAATTGGGAACTAATTCAAACTGTTAAAAACACAGAAAAAGAAGCTTTAAAAGACAGAACAAAGTCTCCAAGAGATGAGTGATTATATCAAGAGACTGAATCTAAGATTAATTGGAATCCCACAGGTAGACAGAGAGACAGAGACCACCCTGGAACAAACACATCGTGAAATTATTCAAGGAAACTCCCCTCATCTCATCAGAGATACAACCATTCAAACACAGGAGATTTTGAGAACCTCTGCAAGATCAAATGAGAAAACCAACTCCTAGCCACATAGCAATTCACTTACACAAAGTAGGTATAAAAGAAAAAATCCTAAGGGCAGCAAGAAAGAAAGGTCAGGGAAGACAAATCAGAATAGCAACAGACTTATCTACAGACACACTTCAGGCTAGGAGAGATTAGGGTCCAATCTTGAATGTTCTCAAAGATAAACAATTTGAACCAAGAATTACCCACCCAGCTAAGTTTCATCAATGATGGAGAATTAAAATCCTTCCCAGACATTCAATCCATAAGACTTTACACCACTTCCAGACCAGCTCTACAAGAAACACTTAAGAAAGAAACACAGAAGAAGAAAAAAAAGAATGAGCATATCCTTCCCACAAATGCAGAAAAAAGATTGAAAACACACATAAATCAATCCAAAATCAAAAGAGAGACAACAAACAAATAAACAAACAGCAGCAGCAAAAACAAACTCTGTAAGAACCTCATGACAGGGATAAACTCTGACATCTCAATAATTAGCCTGAATGTAAATGAACTGAATGCACCACTGAAAAGACATAGAATGGCAAATTGGGTAAAATATAATTATGCAACAATATGTTGTCTCCAAGAGACTCATCTCACCAGAAAGAACATTCACAGACACAAAGTAAGAGGATGGAAAACAAATTTTCAGGTGAACAGAACACAAAAGAAAGCAGAAGTTGCCATTTTAATATCAGACAAAATATCCTTTAAGGTATCAAAAATTTAAAAAGATAAGGATGGTCAGTACATAATGATAAAAGGTTCAATCTATCAACAAGAAATAGTCATCCTAAACATATATGTACTCAACATAGGAGCACCAACTTTCATAAAGCAGTTACTAGGTAAACTAAAAAATAATATTGACTCTAACACTCTCATAGCTGGGGACTTAAGTGCCCCACTAACAACCCTAGACAGATCAAGACAAAAAAATCAACAATGAGATCCAGAACCTCAACGTGACGCTTGACCAAATGGACTTGATGGATACCTACAGAACACTCCACCCACCAACCACAGAAACTATATTCTACTCATCACCATATGGAACATACTTTAAGATAAACCACATCCTCAGCCATAAATCAAGCAATAACAAATTCTATAAGATTGAAATACTGCCATGCACCTTCTCAGATCACAGTGGAATAAAAATAAATATCAACAACAACAAAGTTCTCCCAAAACCAACAAAGACATGGACACCAAACAGCATGATGCTGAACAACTCCTGGGTCAACATAGAAATCAAAATAGAAATGAAAGATTCCTGGAAACAAATGAAAATAAAGAAACATCTTTCTGAAATCTCTGGGATGCAATGAATGCAGTACTGAAAGGGGAATTCATATCTCTATGAACACACATGAAGAAAATGGAAACATAACAAGTTAGCAGCCTAACAAATCACCTAAGGAACATGGAAAAGCAAGACCACCAAAACCATAACATCAGCAGATGAACCCAGATCACCAAAATAAAAGCCCAAGTTCGAAGACAGAAGACAAAAATATAATACAAACAATTAACAAAACAAAAAGCTAGTTATTTGAAAAGATAAACAAGATTGATGGACCCCTAGCTAGACTGATCAAGAAAAAGAGAGAAAAGGCCCAAATAAACACAATCAGAATGCAAAAGATCAAGTCACAACTGACCCTGAAGAAATACAAAAGATTATCAGAGATTACTATGTACATTTGTATGGAAACAAACTTGAAAACCTAAATGAAACAGAGGAGCTTCTAACATCACACAACCTCCCCAGGTTGAAAAAAGAAGAAATCAAGATCCTAAATAGACCAATAACAACCCAGAAAATTGACCATGTCATAAGAAAACTACCTACCAAATAAAGCCCTGGACCAGATAGTTTTCCAGTAGAATTCTCCAAAATATACAAGAAGGAGCTGATACCAATTCTTTTGAAAGTATTCCAGGCAATCGAGAAAGATGGAACTCTCCCCAAATCATTTTATGAAGCTAGCATCACACTGATGACCAAACCAGGTAAAGATCCAACAAAGAAAGAGAACTGCAGTCCTATAATCTTGATGAACATAGATGCTAAAATTATCAACAAGATTCTAGCAAACTGGATCCAACAACACATTTCAAAAATCATCCACCATGACCAAGTAGGTTTCATCCCCAGGATGCAGGACTGGTTCAACATCCACAAGACCATAAATGTAATTAAATATATCAACAGATGTAAAAATAAAAACCACACGATCATATCATTAGACACAAAAAAAGCTTTTGATAAAATCCAGCACTCCTTCTTGATAAAAAACCCTTGAACATCTAGGCATAGATGGAATATACCTCAAAATAGTAAGAGCCATCTACAAGAAACCCACAGGCAACATACTGCTAAACAGACAGAAACTGGAACCATTCCCCCGAAAACCAGAACAAGACAAGAATGCCCACTCTCACCCCTACTGTTCAACATAGTACTGGAAGTCCTAGCTAGAGCAGTAAGATAAGAGAAGGAAATCAGGGGTATCCAACTAGGAAAAGAGGAAGTTAAGTTATCCCTCTTTGCAGATGACATGATTCTATACTTTGAAAACTCAAGAGAATCTGTCAAAAACCTTCTTGCACTGTCGAAGGACTTCAGTAAAGTCTCAGGGTATAAAATAAATGTGCAGGCCGGGCTTGGTGGCTCAGCCTGTAATTCCAGCACTTTGGGAGGCTAAGGTGAGTGGACTGCCTGTGCCCATGGGTTCAAGACCCGCCCGGGCAACTTGGTGAGACCTCATCTCTACAGTAAATAAAAAGTTAGCCAGGCGTGGTAGCGCGTGCCTGTAGTTCCAGCTACTTGGAAGGCTGAGGCGGAAGGATCTCTGGAGCCCAGAAGGTCAAGGTTGCAGTGGCTGAGAGCGGCCACTGCACTCCACTCTGGGTGACAGAGTGAGACTCCAACTCAGAAAAAAAAAAATAATAAATAAATAAATAAAATAAATGTGCAAAAGCCAGTCACATTCTATACACCAACAATAAGCAAACAGAAACCCAAATAAAAAGCACAATCCCATTCACAATAGCCACAAAAAAAAATGAAATATCTTGGCATTTTCCTAATCAGAGAAGTCAAAGAACTTTACAACAAAAACTACAAAACACTGCTCATAGAAATCAAAGATGACACAAACAAATGGAAAAATATTCCATGCTCATGGACTGAAAGAATCAACATCGTTAAGATGTCCATCCTACCCAAGGCAATCTACAGATTTAATGCAATACCCATTAAATTACCTGCAGCATTCTTCTCAGACCTGGAAATGACAATACAGAAATTCATATGGAAACATAAACAACCATGAATAGTCAAAATAATCCTCAACAACAACAACAACAAAAAGAGGGAGGTATTACACTCCCAGACCTTAAACTTATAAGGCCACAATAATCAAAACAGTCTGGTATTGGCACAAGAACAGGCATATAGACCAATGGAACAAGATAGAGATTCCAGAAGCAAAACTTCAATTTCTCAACCATCTCATCTTGACAAAACCTCCACCATCAGAGACTGGGGAAAGGAGAACCTATTCAGTAAATGGGAAAGCTGGGAAAACTGGCTGACCACATCATCATACATGAAAATCAACTCTAAATGAATCAAAGACTTAAATGTAAAACCTCAAACTATAAACACCTTAGAAATTGTAGGAGACACCCTTATGGAAATTGGAAATGGCAACCAATTCCTGATCAAATCCCCAAGTGCCCATGCCATAAGAGATAAGATAGACAAGTGGGACTTCATCAAACTGAAAAGCTTCTGCAAAGCCAAAAAACCATGAGGAGAGCAGGGAGATAGCCCACAGACTGGGAAAAAATAGTTACCAACTGTATATCTGACAAAGGTCTAACATCTAGGATCTACAAGGAACTCAAAGTTGCCAAAAAGAAAAAAACAGCTCCATAACAAAATGGGCAAAAGACATGAATAGACACTTCTCAAAAGAAGACATATGAGCAGCCAACAGATACATGAAAAAATGCTCAGCCTCACTAGTCATCAAAGAAATGCAAATTAAAACCACACTAAGATACCACCTGACTCCAGTCAAGATGGCCATCATCAATAACTCACAAAACAACAGATGCTGGAGAGGATGTGGGAAAAAGGGAACACTTCTGCACTCTTTGTGGGAATGTAAACTAGTACAACCTCTGTGGAAAATAGTGTGGTGATTCCTAAAACATCTAAAAACCAACCTTCTATACAGCCCCACAATTCCCCTGCTGGGAATATATCCAGAGAAACTGGAATCACTCTTTAAAAAGATACCTACTCATGCATGTTTACTGCAGCATTATTCACAAAAGCAAAAATATGGAACCAACCATGCTGCCCATTGAAAGTGGACTGAATTTTTTAAATGTGGTACATATACATGTTGGAATATTATGCAGCCATAAAGGACAAAATTATGAACTTTGCATCTATAATACTCAATGATCTATCACGGAAACAAAGAACTGAGTACCACATATTCTCACTCATAAGAGGACCCTGAACAATTATCATAATACCATAAGAAAGGGATTGGCAGTAGTGAGAAACTGCCAGGGAGGAAGGGAGCACACTTCATTGATTAGGGTACCTGATCTCAAACTAGGTGAAGTGGGGACCAACGTGAGGTCCAAACTTTACCTGTACAATGACCATTTGTATACCTAGCCCTGAACTGTATCCTACATCCTTAAAATAAAAAAAATTTTTAAGATTGTCAAAAAATAATTTTTAAGGGGGTATTAACCTCTATCAGACTGTGTTAGCACCAAATCTAAAGCAAAAAATCCTGACATGCTCAGCCAAGTAGTGGCATTGTTAGCACAGATTCTATCAGGCCTATGGTACAAGCTTATAACTAAACAATGTGGTCAGGGAGAGAAGGCTAGGAACACACACCATCTGTTTTTAAAACTCTTTAGTATGTGTTTCAAGTTGGCTGCAAAACAAGAGAATAAGAAAACATGCTTTAATTCAAATTTTAGGTAAGAATTCTATTTTAGTAATTGAGTAAAAAAAAATTAATACATAACATTATTCAGGGGATCTTTTGCTACAATGCAGTGGTTCTCAGTTGGGAGCAATGTTGTCCCCAAGGGACATGTGCCAGTCTGTTAACACAATTAATTGTGCAACAGGAAAGCACTACTGGCATCCAGCAGACAGAGGCCAGGGATGCTGCTAGACTTTGTACAGTGCAAAGGACAGTCCCTCACAGCTAAGAATTCTCCAGTTCAAAGTAGAAATAACACCTGCTGCAATGTATGACCAGGTTACTCTGTGTTCACTTGAGGGTGTTTCCACCAAAATATTTCTATAAAACGAATACTCCAGATTCACTCCTTTGCCAGAAATAAGAAAGAAGTGACATTCTAAAAAAAAATATTGAAAATTATTCCTTCAAATAAATATTTATTTTAGTAAAGCCTAATTTATACTTAATAAAACGAGAGATGATTTTGAGATTTTGCACTGATAATTTGAATAGATTAAAACTGAATCATTGGCCAGGCTCAGTGGCTTAGCCTGTAATCCCAGCACTTTGGGAGGCTGAGGCTAGTGGATTGCCTGAGCCCGAGGGATCAAGACCCACCTGGGTAAGTTGGCGAGACCTCTTCTGTACAATAAAATTTTTAAATAAATAAATTAGTCAGGTGTGGTAGCACGCGCCTGTAGTTCCAGCTACTTGGAAGACTGAGATGGAAGGATCGCCAGAGCCCAGCAGGTCAGGGCTGCGATGGCCAGGAATGTGACACTGCACTCCAGTCCGGGTGACAGAGTGAGATTCCAACTCAAAAAAAAAATGCATTGTTAAGAGTACTTCTTGGCTATTAAGCCACTATATGTATATGTCAGTGACATATGCTCAGGCAAAAATTTCAAAGTTAACAAAATAGCATCAGAATGACTTGAAAACCTCTGTATATCAACAGCTTACTGTATACTGGGACAATCCTTCCAGCAATTACATTTTACTGTTGAGAAGCTTCCCTGTGGGCCCCTTTCTGTATGCGCTTGACATGTCCCATGGCATCCTTCCAGGAAATGCTATTTCTAAAAATATAAATAATCCAGGAAATATTCCATTTAATACTCTTAAAACATTCTAGGTATTATTAAAAATATTAAACATTTCTTGGGACCAAATTCAGTTAACCATAAACATGTCCATCAAAAGAACCAGTATCATCATGAATTAAATATTCTCCTAAATTACTAAGAACTTGTGAAGATTTTCATACAGAATTTCTCCTTCCATGGAATTAATTGTATTTACAAGGGAGAAAAAAGACAGTATTGATGTAATATTTTAGCCACTATTGAGAAATAGGATTACTATACTGAAGTCAAAGATATACAGATATGTAATTTAAACAGATTCTACTTGTAGGATACCTACAAGTAGGGGGCACTAACTTCACACATTCCTCATATTAATGGTCTACTATCCATTTGATCTAGAAATACATTATCAAGTCTCAACATAAGAATGACACACACATGCTTATTGCAGCACTATTCACAATATCAAAAACACGGAACTAATCATGCTGCCCATTGAAACTGGACTGGATTTTTTTTAATGTGGTACATATACACAATGGAATATTATGCAGACATAAAGAAGAACAAACATATGGACTTTGCAGCAACTTGGATGGAGTTGGAGTCTATCATACTCAGTGATCTATCATAGAAGCAAAGAATAGAGTACCATATGTTCTCACTCATAAGTGAACCTTGACCAAAGATCATAATACTGTAAGAAAGGGATTGGCAGTAGTGGGAAACTGTCAGGGGAAGGGGTGGTGAGATTGGCAGTTGAGGGAAACTGCCAGGGGAGGGAGGGCACACCTCATCAACAAAGGTACCTGCATAATGAACATTTGTATACATAACCCTAAATTATACCCCACAATATAAAGAAAAAGAAAAATATAATAAAATAATAAGTCAATAAATAAATAAAATGTGTATTTGACGGCAGTAATTATAAGCATTTCAATTTTTTAAAAAAGAATGACACAGACTGGTTAAAAGAAAATGTATTCTATACAAATGTTATTTGCATTTTCATGCTTTTTATCCCCTGCTGGTGAAATAATAAAAATAATCATCATATGATTGACTACCATTTAGTAATCACCTACAATGCACTAGGACCTGCATCAGACATGCGGTATGCCCCTGGATTGATCATCACAGCTACCAGCTGCATCAATATTTCCCTCCAGAAAGCCAAACCTCTGCCAAGAGCAAGCACCTGCACACTCGAAAGTCACAGGGGATCTGGGATTCAAACACAGGATGGCTTATTCCGCAGCCAATGACATGTCACAGTCACCACTGTAGCAAAATCCACAGGTTCAAAATAATTTTGTATTGTTTTATTCCTTTGTATTTTTCTTTGAACAATTTCCTATTGTTCAAAGTCCCAAACTCAAACAATTAAAAAAGATTGCTGTAGTTACATTTTAATCCCTGCCTTATAGTTAATTTCAAAAAGGCATTTTGCCCTGTAGTAGTTTCGTTCTTTTCCTAGTCCTGTGTCATAGGAAAAAATAGATATACTTTGTGATATATCTCTAGCTCAATTTCTTTCTAGTAGTGGGACTTTGATCAGTTCAGGCGTTTGTCAGCATTCATACACACCCTCATTTGTAGACTGTTTCAGACATAGGAACAAGATATTTAGACTGGACAACAGAGCCTGTGTGTTCTCTGAAACTTTTCCTTGCTGCTGCTCAGCTTTGTCTGTGTGTGTGTGTGTGTGTGTGTGTGTGTGTGTGTGTGTGTGTGTGTGTGTGTGTGTGTGTATGAAGGATGTAAGACTTTTAGAGAAGAAAGGCAGGGAGGAGAGATCCTAAGAAGAGAAAGGAAGAAAAAAGGAGGGAATGGAAAGAGACAGAGAAAGGAAATGGGAGAGGAAGGAGGGAGGACTCCTTTGTAGCTGCTAAGATTGCAGACAGAAATAGCACACAACCACCGTGAGCTGTATGCGACTCAGAGACCAAGACCAAATTTTATTCACTTTCATGAATCAGTTGCTCAGAGAGAAGGAAATGACATCTGGTCCTGTCTTCTTCTTCATCTTAATTATTGGAAAATATTGTAAGTATGCTCAGTATCTAATTTTGTATTCCATGGCGTTTTCTGGAATAATCACAAGTATAAATGTTTGGTATTCATATGTATGCTTTTAAGATAAAAATGCATTTACTGATAAAATTTTAATCTCACTTCAGAATTACTCTTCTTAGTACATTTCTGGTATTTGTGTTAAAATCTGTAGTATCTTATCATAGTCAATAGTTAAGCAAGACTAATATGCCATATAAAGCTATGCTTCATAACAACCAATTTATATGGTTGATTTGTAAGCAATGTTATAATATTTAAAGAATGATAGTTCTTAAAGAAATTGTGTTCAATTTCACCGAAATATCCTTGGAGAGTCTTTACATTTGTTAGAGTTTCTGTGTAGTTGTGATGTTTTGTCGACTTTCTCCCGTGTGATTTGACATCATAGGTGTACTTTCATGCAGGGATGCATTCATATAACTCTTTTGATTTAGAAGGTTTCTCGTAGTGAGAAAGCATAAAGCAATGAACACCCACAGACACACCAGAAGCTCCAAGTGGGCATTTTACTTTTATTATAATGACAAATTTTGCTTTCTCTATGTGTGGAATGGTTTATTTTTCAGAAAGTCTTCTTTTTTAATTTAAGGGAATTATTATGTATTCAGCCCCATTTAAATTTATATTCTAGAGATAGAAATAAAATTTTTTGTTTCTTAGGTAATAAATGATGAGAAAGTCAAAGCCAAGCCAAGAAAAAAAATCTTTCTGGATATCTTTAACACCTTATGGTTCTGGGGATGTGAGCTTTAACAAATTTAGAACTCACAAGCATGTTTATATTCCTGTACTCTTAAAAGTTTGCAGAAGTGTTGTCAACTCTAAGCTATTCTTTTGAGGGATGTCTCAGGGAAACTCTCAATCCTCACTCTTCCAATGGCATGTACCGTACTAAAGTGATTGTTTTTTTTCCTTTTTCTTCTTCTCTCTCCCTTACCTCTAGTACCTCTCACCTAAATGGTCAAATTTGGTAGACAGCATCAAAACCAGAAAAACTACTCCGAATCCTGGAGAAATATTCCAGTCCTAGCTTTTTCCATCTCTAATCTTGATTACTGACATTCCTATTTTTTTAACTGGAGAGGAAAAAGATTGCAAGTCACCACCAAAAATGTAATGTTTCTGATTATAATTCAATGTTTCGGCTACTAAGTCTCTTGACATTTGCAGCCAACAGCTTTGCAAATTAATAACATATTTTATCATCCCCTATTCTCTTTCAATGAAATGAATAGATTGAATAAGCCAAAGGATTACTTCCAAAATAGTCATTACAGAAGTCAAGGGGCCATTAAAGGTGATCAAGGCCAAGAGAAAAGCAACTTCAGCCAGTGTGTTAACTGTCGTTTCAGCTTAGTCAAAAAGTTCCGTGTTTACATGTACTCTTTTGTTAATAAAAAACCATATTCATGTGCAGAAAATAGAAAATAATAATAATGATGCTAATGGTGATGATGATACCAACTTTCTAAGTTCTCTTTTGATTAAAAAAGAAATTTAGTAGTGCAATGTAAGTAGCTGAGATCTCAAGGTTTTCATCCTTCCACACCTCCCCCAGTGGATAAGAGCATTAACATTTGATGCCGAGTTTGGCCACAAGATTCCTGGCTACATAGTGTCAACTGCATGTCAAGCGGAGGAGTGCTTGTCAGGGACCCCTGAAATAGCACTCACAACCGTGGCTCCCCCTGAGTTTACCCCATCACTCAGCCCCCACCCAAGTGAGACTTTCCTGTGCAAATAGCAAACAAAATCCACAACCACACGTGATATGGCAAATTCTTAACCCTCTACAACTGCCCCCATGGTTGTCATTTGTTTGCTTGCTTTGTTTTGGTTACTTTAATCCACTCCTGTTACCCGGGAAAGGCGCTGTGATATCACAGAAGGCACCCGACCTGAAGGGCTTAGCTGTACGACCGTGTACTAGTTTTGATTCTCAACAAATGACTTATCTCCTCTGAGCCTCAGTTTGTAAACTGACAATCAAATTCCTTACCCAATCTACCTCCCACAGCCCCTGTGTGTTTTTCTTTATTACAAAAATTACCTCCTTGAATCTTCACAACAACTCAATTATGTGGATACAATTAAGCACACGAGGAAGGACATTCAGTGCCTGTCACAAGACTCTAGCTAATAAATGCCAAGATCTGAATGCTTTCAAAATCTGTTTTTTCCCCTAGCCATGATCATGCTCGGTAGCAATAATGTGTATAAATGGACCCTTTACAGACGTAAGCAACTATTAGTCATCCTTTTAACCAAAAATATCTACTGAATTCCAAGCACTTTAATAAGCAATAGGTGAGTACAGCATGGGTCCTTCTCTGAACTGACAGACAGCAAGTTAATCTAGAACTCAATTCAATAAGACAAACGTAAAAACTGAAGTCTACACATATAGAGGTGACATTAAAACTCATCAAAGATTTCCTTTTAGCCTTGAGAATTTTTCATTCTTTAAAAATGTCTTGGTCAGGCACAGTGGCTCACCACCGGTAATCCCAGCACTTTGGGAGGCCAAGGCAGGAAGATCACTTGAGGCCAGCCTGGGCAGCATAGTGAAATGCTGTCTCTACGAAAAAATAAGAAAAAGTTAGCTGGGTGTAGTGGTGCATGCCTGTATTCCCAGCTTGGGAGGCTGAAGTGGGAGAATTACTGAACCCAGAAGGTTGAAGCCTCAGTGAGCTGTACTTGCCCAACTGCACTCCAGCCTGGGTGACGGAGCAAGACCTGGCTCTAAAACTTAAAAAAAAAAAAAAATCTGTATCTAGTTTGTTGTATTGTGCCAATGTTAATTTCCTAGTTTTGGTAATGTACAATAATTATGTATTATTTTACCATTAGGGGAAGCTGGAAAAAAGATATATGAGACCTCCCTATACTATTTTTTTCAACTTCTTATGAGTCTACAATTATTTCAAAATTAAAAGTTAAAAAACAACTTCCAGGACTAGTTGTATCATAAGTCCTTATCAACAAATGCTTTACTTATTACTTAAGCAACATCGTAAACAAGATACTTTTTTACTTAATGCTTTACATAGCCAGGGAACAAGTGAAGATATAGGAAATAGAAGGGTCCAACTGTCCAGGTCCTCACTTCCACACTCCTGTGGATGCTGACCAGACTACCCAAGCTTTGCCTCAGACCCTAACACTGGCATAACGTCTAGCAATTTTCTGCTCTAACTATGAAGAAGAGGAAGGAAGGAGATAATCCCAGAACAGACCATTAGCTTGATTCATTCATGAAGAGGGAGAATATTGGCATACTTACCCACTTCCAAAAGATGGAAGAATAAACTTGCCTGTATGCAGACCATGGACGTAACTATTGTTCCACCTTATACTTTTGGAGATTGTTGTATTGTTATTACTATAAATTTGGAATCATATTTTTAAGTTTCAAGTAGAAAGAAAATTAATAAATCTGTGCAAATGCATTCTGTCCACACAAATGGAAACACATTATTACACTTGTGAACTAATTAGTTTCTCAAGCATCATTTCACACAGCAGTACAAACACACTAAACTGAAATGCCTGGAGTTGGGTGTTCTAGGGAGGTTTATTTATGTATTTATTTTTGTCTGAAAAACTGTAAGCATTTAAACCACTTGAATCCAATCCTTATTTTTATGGGTGTGGTTGTTTTTTATTTTCCATTTATTGAGAGCTTTCCATGAACCAGGAACCATGTAAGTTCTTTACAAACATTGTCTCATTTTATCCCTACAACAACCCTATGAGAAATTTCCACTTAACAAAATAGGAAACAGAAAATGAGAACTATTTGGGAGCATTCCTGGCATCACCCCCAGCAAGTGTTGCAAAAGAGGTTTGAGTCCAAATCTGTCTCCCTGAGAAGCCTATGCTAGTAAAGCATGATTCAGTTCTCATACTTTCTAAAATTAACATATCTTAGAACTAAAAGTGATCATAATAGATCCCCCAATCTAGCCCTCTGGCCATGTTAGTTATTTCTCCATTTTATAGATTAAATAATAAAGAAATGTTGGTCAGTCCAAGATCTCAAAGCTGTAATCCAGAACTTTCAAATCCAGAACTTTCACTGCCTGGAGGGAAGGGCTCTCCACCCCAGGTGAGTTCAACAAATCCCTGCTCAGAGTTCATAGATCCTCTCTTATTAGCTGGTACTGTCTGCTGTGTATACATTCCTCAGTGTCCACCAACACCTGATGAACTAGGATACATGTGTAAATAATGTGAATGTATAGGAAGCACTTTTTTTTAAGATTGGAAAATATAGTTTATTTAGAAAGTAAATTAGAGAGAGAGAGAGAGATTTGTCTCCCTAAGGTAGGGGAGGGGGCCAAAACTTTAGGAAGCACTTTTGTTTGACACCAAGCTAGACACATAACAAATACCAATAAATGCTGATTTAATTCCTCTGTTAGTTTACCTCTCCCTCCTCCTGGATAGTTTGTCTCCTCATTATCTCCATAACCCCAGCAACTCTATTTCCTGTCTCATGTCTAGTGAGCCAGTCTACTCCATCATCTTCAACTCTACAACTTTACCCATTCCCCTGATCAGAGCAACAAGGACCCAACCCTGAAATCTTTTCTTCTTTGGAGATAAGCAGGGGCAAGCTGTGACTTTTTCAAATTTAAGTTTTGTTCTCTATTGCAACAAAAATAGATATCAAGTGAAAAAAAAAAAGACAGTATAAAGTGAGACACCCTGTTATTCATGTTAGAAATTGGTATTTTCCTGCTAAGTAGTTGTATTTTATAGTAATTTGGATATTTGATTTTTGTGAAATAGATTCATTTTATAATTATTTAAATATTACCTAAATTAACTGGGGTCACCTCATTTCTTCATTCTTCTGTAATTATGAATATATCTTGTTGAAATAATCAATGCTCTTTTAAAAATGTCTGAGTGTTGGTCTTGAAGAAGGCAACTCTTGGGGATTTTCACCAACTGTTCTAGGCCACATGAGTCCTTGCCTCTGTTCCTTGTGCCAGCAACTCTCTCCAGCTTTCCCTCCCCATCATTCTTCCTCAACTTTCCCTCTCCTATTGCCCCAGGAGCCCAAATTCTCATCCTCAAATGCAATGGGTCCTGACTCTCTCTTTCTCTCCTTAGTTCCTGTTTCCAAATTCAATTCCAGGTCTAGCTTTGGTGAAGGTGCTCAGTTGAACCAAAATGTCACCCACTTGATTAGCTACAAAATGGAACAGCCGATAATACAATATATTCTTTCATAGTAACGAGGCCGGGTTCAGTGGCTCAGCCTGTAATCCCAGCACTTTGGGAGGCCGAGGTGAGTGGATTGCCTGAGCCTGCGGGTTCGAGACCCGCCTGGGCAACTTGGTGAGACCTCATCTCTACAATAAATCAAAAATTAGCCGGGCACGCACCTGTAGTTCCAGCTACTTGGAAGGCTGAGGCAGAAGGATCACCGGAGCCCAGCAGGTCAAGGCTGAGGTTGCCGGGAGTGGCCACTGCACTCCAGTCTGGGTGACAGAGTGAGACTCCAACTCAAAAAAGATTCCCCCTCTCTAAACGGCAGTTGATATATAAATAATTCTTCTTTTAGAGTATTGAGTATCCACTTGAACTAAGAGGCCATACAATTATATGAGCTATTTCATTGATTAAAACATCTAGTTATGCTGTTGTATCCTAATAATCTTTTCTCTTAGTTCTTATCTGATTCATTTTTTAAAAAACTATAAGAAGTTTCTTTTTTTCCCCACAGTCTGAGCTTTTAGTGAATTGCTGTCTATTTAGACAGTTTCCACTTATGTCTCTCAAGTACTTTTCTAATTTCAGTTTCATAAAATCAGACTTTTTTGAGTTGGAAAGAAATTTAAAGCTTATAAAGGACAACACTCATTTTTTTACACAAAAAGAAACTGAGGCTGTTTAGCTGTGTTTTCTTTTGTTTTCAACTCTCTTGTTCTTTACTCACTTTTTAAAGAGGTTCTCCAAATTTCATAGGTAGGACCAAAATGACAGGAAGTACCAGAAGGGTAAAATAGTACCTTAAAGTAGAAAGAACCTAAATTGAGGTTATTAAAATAAAATTATCATCTACCGAAACCTTAACCTCGAAATCAAGACTTTTTCAATACACAAAGCTAGCATAGCCACTTTTCACATGCCTACCTGGTAGATAAACATTTTAAATCATCCTCACAACCAAGGAGAGAAAGTTTCTGATCACAGCACCCCAACTCTGTGTTTACAGTCAGGCCCAGAAAAGCTTTAATGGAAGAGGCTTTGAAAATGTTTGGAGTAGATCAAGAGCCAGTGGTTGTCTTCACATAGCCCCTCTAGTCCATGCTCCTGTCCTATTCCCCAGACAGTCAAGCCATCTCTGAAGATGTAGTCCTTTTCATCACATGCTGTGCAAGTCGTGGATCTGGCCCTACAAGTCATCCCTCTGGGGGAAAAGAGTCTGGATGTGCTACAGGTTGAAAATGGAGACTGAGCTACTGCAGAAGATATCTGGCCAACTTCTCAGGTGCAATTTGTAGGCTATCAAAATCTCTAGGCACATAGTCTTCACACAAATGCCTTCTTTTTTGTGGATACTTGGGATAGCACTTAATTTCTCCTTCATATCTTAGTCTTTCTCTCTATTCCTTATTCTCATCAGACTGCCTGAAAAAACACCCACAAAAAACAACTGTCCTGTCTTGGTCCCAAATCTTGCAACCCAAACTTTTATTTATTTGTACCTTATTTCCCTAATCCTTCCTCCTCAAGTATTGGGACTTCCATAGAGAATAGTTGTCTATTAAGCATACAATCTGAAGTTTATATACCACTCCCCCATTTCATGCTACCTCAATTCATGGAAATTTGGGGCTGACTTTTTAAGTATTGAGTATACTGGTTCCAACACCTGATCCCCAGAATATAAGCAAGTTATGACCCTGCAGGTGTCTGTAGCTACAGCCATTTAAACAGATAAATCTGGTCGGGGGCAGTGGCTCACACCTGTAATCCCAGCACTTTGTGATGCCGAGGCAGGAGGATTACTTGAGCTCAGGAATTCAAGATCAGCCTGAGCAACATAGTAAGACCTCATTTCCACCAAAAAAAAAAAAAAAGAAATTTAAATTAACCGGGCATGGTGGCTTGCTTCTGTAGTCCCAGCTACTTGAGAGACTCAGGTGAAAGGATCGCAAGCCCAGGTGATTGAGGCTGTGGTGAGCTGTGATCATGCCACTGTACTCCATCCTGGATAACAGAGTGAAACTTTATCTCAAAAAATAAAAATAAAATAAACAAATAAGCATAAATCTCATTTTACTGATTTTTAAATTAAAATGTTATAGAATAAAACCTACAAGTGTATACGAATTGAGAAATTTTGAGCAAAATGCATGTCTGAATCACTGAAAGTCATCAGATACACTGCTCTCTGATGCCTTTTTGGAAGCTTCTATCCAGGTCACATATTGCGAGCATAAATTATTGAAAATAACTGTTCTCAGGTACATCTCAGGATAGAACACAATTCACTGTCATTACCTTCACTCGTAAAACCTCTGATTCTATTTATCCTCTTCTCCCACCCTCTGTAGCTTACCCCAGCCTTTTGATATTTTAATAGATTTTTCCCAGAGCAGTCTAGAAAATGTTTGATTCATTTGCAATGGTCCAGAAGATTTGCCATTTTTACTTTCCCAATTGTGGTTGATTTGCCTCATGGTTTATAAATGTTTCTACTTTCTCACACATTTCAAACTTAGACACAATGACATCATCATTCATGCCTTCTGTTAGCGTCTCTTAACCTCTGTTTAACCTTTCTCTTTGTGTTAAGATCAAGAGAGGTGGCTAGTTTAGCTAAGTCAAATTTAGATTTGTATTCCTGCCCTTCTAATTGCAGTCTTTACCTCTGTTCTTGGGAATTTACAGTACAATAATCTAAGCTCCCTGGAATGAAGTATTGTTTTTGTTTGTTGAAATCCAATGTTTTCTCAATGACTGAGCATTCATCTTCAGTGTTGACCTGAAAAGATGTGGCAAATCATTTGTCCATCAAATCCATTTTAAAGGAAAAAAAATTGTACAAAGCTATCCGTAGTGCTGCTGGCTCTTGGGTAATTTTTTTCAAAGTTTCTATGCCAGTAAATGTAGCAGGTTCAATATTATTCTGAAAGTCCATTATGGCCATTTACTAACAGAAGCTGCACAAAGAAATTAAATAATCTTGTTCCTATTCCTCTAGAATTTTACAATATGAGACAGACACAGACTAGAATTATTAAATTAAAATGTGAAGAGAGGGTTAAGTCCAAATATTTTGTCATTTTTATATCCCCTCAACATTTTGCCAAGGGTATAGTTATAACAAATGTCTGAATAAATAGGTGACAAAGTGATTAAAAGGGGAATGAATGAATGAATGTGGTACAGATGAAGAGGAATGGAACTTAAGGCACTGTGTTATAGGGGAATCTAAAAGAGAATGATGTTGCCTGGTGTTGAATGAAAATAAATAATGTTGTGGATAGAGAGCAAGGCATCAGAGATAGAAGAATAATTCCATGAAATCACCCAGCCATTCATGATAGAGAGTCTGGGTGGGCATCAGACTAAGGTGGGTGTGGTGGTGATGATGCTCGTGTAACCCTTATAAAGCCATTATATGCCATCCGCTCCCAGAATATGTTCACATTTAAAGAAACCCATCTAGAACAAGGTTATTCACCTTTATCCAGGCCTCTGAAAAGGATGAAAGAATAGTTACTCTTATATGATCTGCACAGTTCTTATGAAAGCTCCATGCCCTCTCCTGTTCTCTATCAATCTTCGGACCCCAAGAGCCTTTGACTCTGTGTTGGGAGCCAGCCACAGAGGTCCACTGAGCATTAGGGATCAGGAAGGGCCGTTGACCCCGAGACCACTAGGATGTGTTCGGGAGCTATTGACCCCATTTCCTTCCCCTTTCTACTCAGTACTAACCAGATTAAGCTCCTATAAGCTCCAACATAAAAACTCTGAGACTGAGACGAACACAAGCTCACTTTAGAAGCTCATTGCTTCCATTCTCCCACAAACTGCAGTTTAGGCTTTCACACAGCTTGCAATTCAAACTTGGGTCACATCTAAGAGCCTTAGTATTGGTCACAGCCTTCTGGGTTGTGATCTCAGGATTCACTGAAGTTGAATAAGGTGTAAATTGTGTAGAATATAGTTTTAGATTTCTCTCCCTTTGATCCAAGACCCTGGGGGCTCACTCTCAGTCTTGTTCCTGTCATTCTCGCAGTCCCTTACTCCTAACCTACTCCTGACACACACGTTCTCTTGTTGCACAGGGTTGTCTTGGGCACAAAGTTTGTTTTCTACTCTAATTCTTTCAGAAGAATTCACCTCTTGGTTTTATCCCTTTTTTCCTCAGAAAGCACAGGGTTGTAGAGGAGTTCAGGGAAGAAGGTCAAAGGGCAATGTCAGCATTCTCTGTCACGAAGTTTGAGGGTGTTAAAAACTACTATGTATGCACACACACACACAAACACACACATATATGCAAATCACACTAAAATAGTCTTGTGTCATCATGAATATTCAAATATTCAGCATACCAAATCCAGGTACGGTATATGGTGTAAAAATTTTCATATTTTTAGGTCACAAACTTCAGAACTGCAAAAATGAGATTTTATATTTCTATAATTACACTCAGAGCTCATGACTCCTATATAAAATGGTAGGGCATTATATTCACTAATTCAAAGTAGCAAGGTTTTAAAATCAGGTACTTTCTTAAAAATATAATTGTTATCATATATCTTAACTGATCCACACTTTTTTTCCTTCTGACTAGCAGCATCTGGATTCAGGGGCAGCTTCTCGAACTTCAAAGATGGAGAGGCAGGTAGAGTGGTGACTATCTGCAGTCACTTTGCCCCTGTCCTGTAAGGGTTAACTCATCTGGCAGGTATAAGAGGTATCAACATCTCCCAAAGCATGCAAGCAGGCTTCCAGGTTCTCCAGCTACTCACACACAAATTCAACCAATACCAGCACTATCCACTCACAACCAGACTTCTCGAGAGAGTGTAGGAATTCCTCAAATGTCATTCCTCATCTGTCAGGAGCCCAGGCAGATTTGGAGCTGACAAAGGCCCTGTCTAGCTCACCCCTTCACCCAGCCCTCACATCAAGTAGAGCATAATGGCTTCTTCTGGAGACTCACCCTTCCGGAGACTGAACATTAAGATTCTAGACAAGAATCACTTCTGCTTTAGCAATCCCCCAAATCTCTTGACAATTTTCTCCTTCTTCCTTACCCTAAGGAATTGTAGCTCCTGAAAGGACAAGATGCTTCATTCTCAATTAAGCTCTCATCAAGGTCAGAAAAACTGCTTTGAGAGCATCACAGATACTTAACCCCCTCTGCACGTTATAGGACTACTCAATGCTCTGTAACCTTCGGTATTGGGTCTGAATATTCAAAGTTAAGATGGTAGAATTTTATGAATAAATGAATAAAAAGAAAGAAAAATATTCTCTGTGTCTCTCAAGTACCTGGCTTTTGCAGTTGAAAACCATGACTCTAAAGCTTTGGAACTCAAAGCCAAGAATTTGACTATTCTAGAAAGGTCCTTTTGGTTCTACCTTCCCTGCCATAAAGTACAGTCTACATGCTTAGTTTAGTAGTGGAAGAGTAAAATGAAAATAGCAATGAGGGAAGCATATCCGGATATATCTTAGAATCAGGGAACACTTGGTAAGCAGGAACTATAAACACAAAGCCACAGTAATTTTAAATAATAGTTATAATGAAATGCCTTAGTAAGGTATGAACTCTTCTGACAATTTGTAATATCAAAATTTTAGCTGTTCCCCAACAGTGTTAAATGGAAACAAGTGAACATACATATTTACCCTCACTCTCAAGAAACTTCTACAGGAGAATCGGAATTTTCAAAACTTGCCTAATGACGGATATAGTTAGTCTATCTTCGTTGGAAAGTTTTTTTTTTTTAATCACACAAAAATGTATTCAAAACAAGCAAACACTCTTCCGTGTTCACCAGCTACTCCACATGCTAATTCACCAAACACCAGCACTGTCTGCTCATAACCAGCCTTCTCAGGAGAACATGGGAAACCCTCAAATGTCCTTCCTTATTTCTAGTTGGATTCTATCTCAAATATTCTGGCTCAAAATTCTGTACACTTTCTGATAACCACTTCTCTGTACTCTTCTTGCAAAATGGTTACTCATCTTTCACTTACACCTATCTTTTGTGTAATTTTAATTTTTAATCTCTTTTCCTACATTTCACTATATGCTTTTGCTCTGTTTTTCTAACCAACACTAATCACTATATTATAGAAGAAAACACCAAAGTAGAAACATAATTCAAAATGTGAAAAATCTTAAATCATTAGACTTACCTATTAATTTTCTTCCACAAATTCTTTCTGATGAAATGTCCAAAACAATAGAATTTGTAATAAATAATTAGAAGGAGTAAGGAATAGTCTTACATGATACTTTCATCCTCCTAGGTCCTACACTATCACAAGTACTCTTCTATAATTAGTCTTTCAGGGACCCACACTACTTTTCAAGTTATTCTGGAAAAATTGTTGCAGTGTTTGATATATATTATAATGTGCTTGATTCTATTTTAGTTACTCAGATACATAAAATGTGCTAGAACAAAGTTACCATATTATAATCATTAATATTAATTATTAACATTGCTAAAGTTATATTTACAGTTAGATAACTTGTTGAAGTTCTGGTTAAGTGAGTTGTCTAATTACAACCTCACATGAACCCTGAAATGTGATGTTTCCTCACCTCTTCAGGTGAGGGACTAAATCTCAGAGAGATTTAGGAATTTGCCAATGTCACAGGCTTGTCAATGCTTAATCCAGAACTTGAACTCAGGTTTGTGTGATTCCCGTCTTACCAAAATTATGTTACATAATTATGTGTATAATCTCTTATTTTATAGGACATTCTTATTCTCATTTACAGAGGAGCAAGCTGACCAAGCAGGGTGAACTCAGTTCAGATCTACCACATAATACTTCCTAGGAAAAGAGGAGACGGGCACTGCAAGAACAGGGACAGCATGTGCAAGGTCATCACAGAGATAGAAAGAGACACAGGAGGCTTAGAAAATTAGAAGTTCGGGGTGGCTGAAGAGCAGAGCTGAAGATGCTTGGAGATGAAGTTA
The DNA here is from genome assembly GCF_000164805.1 of Carlito syrichta. Taxonomy (NCBI): domain Eukaryota; kingdom Metazoa; phylum Chordata; class Mammalia; order Primates; family Tarsiidae; genus Carlito; species Carlito syrichta. The sequence continues at coordinate 232,119 of NW_007218549.1, read as the reverse complement.
GAGGATTATTGGACAGATCACAAAGGTCTCTGTATGCCACACTCCAGAATTTAGACAGCAGTATATTAGCAATTGGAATGGGATTTTTGCACAGAATGATATAAAGAGGTTTGCATTACCTTGGCAACTTACCAAAAATGAACTAAAATCTGAGAAACTGAAAGCAATACCTAAAGGAGGTGTGGCCATTGCACTTGAGTCACTAGAAAGGTATAGGCTGTCACTGATGTCACCAAGTCCCATCAACTGCTGGTTTTCATTATTTTCCTGGGACCTTAATGTATGTTTAACATATTTTCTCCCTGACTACTACCTATATAAAATATGTGTGGAATACAATACAAAGTGTTTGCTTAACACCTTGGCTATAATAGGACTGGTTTTTTTATATTGCACTTCACAAACATTCAACTATTACCTCTATTTCTCATTCCCAAGAGTCTTTTGATCTACTCTGTGTTGTAGTTACCACACTGCCTATTTCCTTTGTGTCGTTTTCTAGCTTACTGTTTCTTTAACTGCATAAAACTTTCTGATCTAACTTGCAAATAAGGTAATAGATAAAAACATAACAGAAAATGTTAACAAAGACATATAATAACGGACAGCAGATGGACAAAGTGCTTACACACAGTCATATGAATCAAACAGAATGCACTGACCATTTAGAGGTACAGTCTGTGCTCTTAAATCAAGTAACTTTGTAAAACAAGACTGTTGCTAAGAAAGTTTCAGTCAACAAATTTAAGAGATTTTTATTTAGCTATTATAACCTCACAAGAGTAGAAAATAGCGCATATACAAAAAATTGAAAATATTGTGTTCATAGGGCCAAAGCCTAATAGCTATAAGAATATAATTTTACTCTCTTTGTTTTAATATATTTACACTTTAATCAATAGCACTACACATGATAAGTTTCATGCACAGGTGTGCATTCATTACTTTTTCTCACTTGGATTTTCCCTTATAAAGGGTACTATAAGAACATGATCAAACCGTGCTGAAGGTTTGAGCATTATGGAAAATGCATCAGAGATAGCCTGCCCCCGTCCCTCAGCACATGTTTAATTCTTCTAAAAACTACAGAACCAGGGTCATCTACCTAGAGAAATAGCTTGTCCAGATCATCTTTAAAATTAAAAGAATGTGAATAATTATTGGAGGTATTAACCCATGTTAATAGAGGTGCCTGGTTGAAAATAGGCTTTTTACAAATACTATATTCATAATATACTAACCATTGCAATGGTTTCTAATATGATTAGAACAATTATAACTAAAAGTCACATTTTCCATAAGAGTTTCAACACCTATATAAAAACATTAGTGATTCACCTTAAACTGGACTAAGTCATTGTCTTACACTGGATAAATTATTTTCTGATATAAATTAGGTGCACGCTTGAAACTTGTATTAACTCTTTCAAAATAACGTAGCCAGGAAGTCTTATACATTCTGCAGTTGTTATACTGGTGCACTAAATAGGGTTTACACTGGCGAGTTGAAAGAATTCCATACAAATGAGATACAAAATGTTTTGCTTACTGTTTTCCAAAAAGAGTGAATTCTATGCCAGTTTTTCCCTGTATAGAAACCTAGCCAAACCAGAAAAACAAATTGTGTTCCCTTGATTAATACAGATGTATGTTCTAGACTCTAAAATCCAACCTCTCTTTAGGATTTTTACCATCAATTGATGGCAATCTGCAGCTGTGGTAAATATGGTATTATCCCCACCACTAGCTTTACTGCAGAGTTAAAGTCCTAATTTAAAATATTTCTCTTTTTGTCTCTTTTTTTCATTAACTATCTCTTCCCTTTCTCCTTTCTTTCCCTTGCCCTGAAAAACAACAAAATTTTTTTAGTCCAATCATCTCATAGACAACCTCTGGTACCTAGAGTTTTTGTGAGGTTGGTAAAGGGCTTATGTCCTTTGAGGAAACAAGGTCTTGGCTGCTTGGGGGATATATATAGACATTGGGTGTTAACTAGCTGAAGCCAGAGTCTTGTGAAAAGGGCTACTTTTCATACACGTTAAAGAGAACTTTACGAACACCACTATTTTACAATTCTCTTCTAAATGTTTCAAACATGCAGACAATTATTAATTCTTCCTTCCTTTCTTTCTTTCTTTCTAGTAGTTTTTGGTTTGTTTATTTGATTTTTTTGTTGTTGTTGTTTTTTCTACAATATGCCTTGCACTAATATAGGCATCAGAAATCAATTCCCAAAAATCCTCTGGGAATTTACATTCTGGTGGCAATATTCAAATAACAAAAAAGTAAACTAATAAATACAATATTTCAAATAGTAATGTGTTGTGAAGAAGCAGAAAGAAACAGTGGAATAGAATAATAACTAGCAAAGAATGTAAAGGGACTTTAGATAGAGTGATTCCAAGCAGTCTCTCTTGGATACATATACAGAGAGTTAAATAACATAGAACCACCGGGCTTGTAATGATCTGAAGTAAGAACAATTCAGGCACCCAGGTAGATGGAACAGCTAGCTCCAAGACCCTAAGGTAAGACCAAACTTAGTATATCCAGAAAGGACAGTGTTTAGGGCTCAAACAAAGTGAGGGAGGAAAAGTGGAAAGAAACCAAGTCAGTGAATAGGAGTGATCCATTCAGGTAAGGTTTATTAATGGAATAAACAAACTGTAACATCCTTCAAAGAGGTTTGTTTATTATGAGCCAATATGAGTGATCATGGCCCGAGGAACATGGTCTTCAGAATTCCTGGGAAAGTGCACCAGAGGTCGTTGGATTACAGTTTGGTTTTATACATTTTAGGGAGGGAGCAGGACTTAAAGGAAAGACATAAATCAACAAACACATAGAAGGTATACATTGGCTCAGCTCAAAAAGGCGAGCTATCTTAAAGTGGGGGCTTCCAAGTTAAAGGCGGATTCATAGTCTTTTATTTGCAATTGGTTAAAGGAGTAAAACTTGCCTAAAACTTTGAAGTCAGCAGAAAGTAATGTTATAAGATAAGGAAGTCTGTTAACCAATGCAATAGGTCAGAGTAACCTATAGAGAAGTGTGACTTAACCTTTGTTTGGCATGATCTTAAATGCTGTTTATAATTTGGATCTTATCATCACAAAGAGTCCATCTTGTTAGTCCCACGATCTCTATTTTAACATTAATGCTAGTCAATTGTGCCTAAACTCAAAAAAAGGAGGGGTTATACCAAGGCATGTCCAACCTCCCTTCCCATCATGGCTGGGAATTCAGTTTTTTAAAGATTTTTCTAGGGTCCCCTTGGCCAAGAGGGGGTCTCTTCAGTTGATGGTGGGGATTAGGATTTTATTTTTAATTTAGAGAACAAAAAGTCAAGGTAAAAGTTTGGATTTTATCCTAAGATCAATGGGTGTCTGTAGAAGTTTTGAAAGAGGACACTTTTATGATCTGATTTAATTTTGAAAGCTATCCCCTTGGCTGCTGTGTGGAGAACAGGCTGAAAAGAGGTAGGAGTGGAAGCAGGAAGTCCAAGTAAGAGACGGTTGCAATTCAGACATGATGGTAGCTCACACTCGGGGGAAAGAAACAGGGATGAGGAGATGTTGACTCTGGAGAGCTGTGGAGAAAGAGTCACCAGCACTTGCCAAAGGATTGCAGGTGGCAGGGAGCAGGAAAACAGAAAATAATTATTTATTCCTAAAAGATGAGAGAATGCAGAAGGAATTGTAAAGGTCCAAGAGAAGCTAAAGGAATTTTTTTAAGAGAGAAAAATGGCCATATAATCTTTGACTTCTCTGCTTAACAATTCAATGCTACAGGAGTGATGCTTCCTCTTAACTGCCACAGATGTACATCCAACCCATTTATTGGCCTAATAAGCTGAGTACAGATGGGTAGGTCAGGAGGGGGCCACTCAAAGCAAGACCAGGTAGCAACAGCAAGTACTTAGTATGACCAAAGAGGGAGAAAATGAATCCTTCCTCACTACTCAACCCAGTGGCCTGAATTGGCAACCACCTCCCATCTCGGGCTTCACTCTTAATTTGAGATGTCAGCGTGAAAAAGAGGAAGTCAGGCAGTCAGCAACACAAGCAAGGTACCCCCAGGTGGCAATGTTCCATAGAAAAACGATCATGAAAGTGTCCTTTTTCAAAACTTCTACGGACACCCATTGAACTTAGGATAAAATCCAAACTTTTTACCGTGACTTTTTGACCTCTAAATTAAAAATAAAATCCTAATCCCCCCCATCAACTGAAGAGACCCCCTCTTGGCTGAGGGGACCCCAGAGAAATCTTAAAAACTGAATTCCCTGTCACAATGGGAAGGGAGGTTGGACATGCCCCAGTATAACCCCTACTTTTTTTGAGTTTAGGCACAACAGGAAAGATATGGAGGCAAGGATACTCTACAAAAGATTGAGAAGAGTATTAACTATCTCCTGACAGATAATTATAAGAAAAGAACAAAGACATACGTAGTAGCTACTTGGTATCAGACTGGGTCTTAGCATCAAACTGGACCACTTGTGATACTTAGCATCTCAGCATCAAATGGGACCACCTGTGATGTAGCCATCTCATCTGTGCCTACAATTTCATACTGATGATTGATTAGATGGTGTGGATTCCATGAAATAAATTTCTAGTACAGTTGTTAGTTGCAATAGAACTAACCAGGAAGTTAAAAACAATGGATTTGGGGGGGGAAAGGGAAATTCACATTTAGTGCTGTGATTTCTGTGAAAGGCAAGGATAAAGGAGGTTTTCACATCCATTAGTTCCATACAATCATACTGGACAACCTGGGGGACAGTTACTAATTCCTATGTTCTAGAAGAAGAAGCAGAAGCTTAAGAAACTTATATAAAGGCCACAATAACATAATTGGAAAGTCTAAGAATAACCCTCCAGCCCTCGCAGCAGACATCCTTAGCCTGGGATGGGACCGTGCCGCACAGCCATGAGGTGTGTGCATTAGGGACTGTTGCTGTCTGAGACTGTGGTAATTCCAAGAAAAGGCAAAGGCAGGAAAACACACTATTCATATTTAAATAAGCTTCTTTGATTTTTGCTGAACAATAAGTAGTTGTATGGAAAAGCATTGAAATTAAGCTCACCAGTACATGCCATAAACGAAAGAACAGCCACACAGGAGTCCTCAAAAGGAGGTAGGGCCATTTACCCTAGCCTGGCCTGCAGACAGCAGTCAGTCAGCAGCCACTACCCAGGGCTGCTCCTCAATGACATTCAGGGTCCTGTTTGTTGTTGTTTCCCCACAAAAGGTAAGAGCCCCACTGTACATCGTGTCCAGGAAAATTTTGTCCAACTCTCATAGCCTCTAAATGCCTTTGAAATGGTCCTTTTGGTTAAAGATGGGGGAAAAAAAGCACAGATTTCAAGTCATAAACAACAAGGTGAAGTGGAATAAAATGGCTCATAAATAATATTACTGGCACTTAAATTATTTGTGTTTTATGCCCAGAATTCTCAGAAAGCTTAAATACATACACACACACACACACACACACACACACACACACACACACACGTATATGGTGTCCAGGAAGTTTCATATTTACTCAGAAACTATGTGAGTTTATGCCCAAATACCAGGCAGAGAAGAAGGCAAATATTCTCCAAATAGTGAACATTTTAAAACCCAGAAACTGCAAAGCATTTAAGCTACAAGTTAAAAAGATAACAATATTTACCAAACTTATTTTTTTAATTTTATTTTGAAAATTTTCAAACATATAAAAATATTATAAAAGTAATAAAATGAGCACTTATTATTAACATTTTCCACCATTTGCTTTATTTCCCTCACCAAACATACATACATTTTTGTTGCTGAATTGAGAGTAGACATTATGACCCTTCACTTCTAAATACAACAGCATATATCTCCTAAAAACTATACTCTCCTATCTCCCATAAAATTACTAAATGCAAGAAATTTAACATTAATAAAATAGCACTATTTAATATAAAGTTCATATTTATATTTAATCAGTTCTCTCAATTACATCCTTTATAGAAAAAATATGCTTTTCCTAGGCCAGGCTCCAATTTGGGACCACACATGGCATAATTGGTGAACTGAATATATTGTTCTATAATTGCACTGTGTAATTTATTTTAAAATCCTCTATTAATAATTACATTTTTGTTTTTAATAATTACATTTTGCTTGTGGATGTCTGAAGTAGTTATTGGTGGTCATAATTGAAGGCAAATTATCTTTTAAAATAAATTGATTGGTTGGACTTGGTGGTTCATCCCCGTAATCCCGGCACCTTGGTAGGACAAAGTGGGAGGACTGCTAGAGTCCAGGAGTTCAAGACCAACCTGGGCAACAAAGTGAGACCCTGTCTCTACAAAAAAATAGAAAAATTATCCAGGCAAGGTGGTGTGCACCTATAGTTCCAACTACCGGGGAGGCTGTGGCATAAGGCTTTCTTTTTGTTTTGTTTTTTAGTTTTACTTTCTTACAAGGCATTTTAGTAAACTCCCCACATACTTTTCAGACTGGAGGCAATTATGTTAAAAATAATAATATTGAATGTTGTTCATAGATTATATAAAAAAGGATTTCAAATGCTAGAAATAAATCAGAGTCCAATAAAACTCTGATTTTTCTTTTTTTTAATCGGAGTCTCACTCTGTTGTCTTGGCTGGAATGCAGTGGCACGATCACCGCTATTCCAGCCTTGACCTGCTGGGCTCAGGCAATCCTTTTCCCTCAGCTTCCAAGTAACTGGAACTACAGGCACGTCACCACACCCAGCTAATTTTTTGATTTATTGTAGAGCTGAGGTCTCACTAAGTTGTCCGGACCAGTCTCAAAACCCTAGGCTCAGACAATCCTCTCACCTTCACCTCCCAAAGTGCTGAAATTGCAAGCGTTAGCCAGTGCACCCAGCCAGAACTCTGATCTTAGTGCTTGCAAAAGTCATAGCTGTATGGAAACACTATGAAAATTTTAATGAGAGGCAACAGATATTTTAATCTGCTTCCCTATTGTAACTATGTTACTATCCATATGTATCTTGTAACATCCTGTTGTAAACCTCAACCATACACAATAAAATTTTACTTTAAGAAAATAAAATAAATCCGATGCTTGGGGAAAAATATTTTAATTAAATGTACCAATTATACTCTCTTTATTTTAAATTTAAGTAAACAGAACTACCTTTAATGCAGTGCAGTGACTGCGTTGATTTCAGAGCAACGATGTTAAAATTTTCCATATTAACATTTAATGTTGTTACAGAATGAGGGTTATAATTTCACAGAGTTGCTGTTTGCCTGAGTTCCCTAGACACAAATTGTAAATGTGTGTGCGTTTCTGTCAAGGTCTGTAAAAGAGTGAAAAAGCTAGGTTTATTCTGTTAATAATAAATCACCAGGAACTTGGCTCCCAGAAATGTTTAGTGACACCCTTAAGGTTTTAGTTCTGAGACAGGAATTCAAGATTTGAATATGACTTGGGTCAAACCATGTCTCTCCCCCCAAAAACTGATAACCAGCCATCGCATAGTGACCTTACTGTATGGGAAGGGTCCAGTTGACTCAAAACCACATTGTGAAAATGTTTCACTGTTCTCACTCCCTGGCTTTGGTCTTTGAATTATAGGAGGACCCAAATAACATCAATGAGAAAACCACAATAGCCACACACCATTTTTTCCTTCTCTGTGCACCACAGTTCATTCACACAGACCCCAAGAAATTCATACGAGTACAATACACCCACAGTTTTTTAGTCCATAGATGAATAATTCATTCTCTGACAAATAAAAAGACTGCTATTCCCTCAGTATTTGTAGCTAATGTGGTCATTGGCATACGTGACAGTTCCTCTGTTTTTCCATCCATCTAATTCCAAAAGATTTCCAGGAGAAGGAAAGATTTAAGTGTTCATCAAAAAATGTTTCTGATTTTTGACAAAGGCACCAAGAACACATATTGGGGAAAATACAGTTACTTCAACAAATGGCTCTGGAAAAATTGAATACTCACACACAGAAAAGTGAGCCTAACCCTCTCCCTCTCAACATATACAAAAATCAACTCAAATGGATTAAAGATTTAAATATAAGACCGGAAACTAGGAAGCTACTAGAAGAGAACAGAGAGGAAATGCTTTACCACATTGAACTGGGCAAAGATTTTTTTAAGTAACACCTCAAAAGCACAGGCAACAAAAGCAAATACAGACAAATGAAATTACATCAAATTTAAAAGTTTTTGTGCAGCAAAGGAGACTATTAACAGAGTGAAGAGACAACCTACAGAAGGGGAGAAAATATTTGTAAACTATACATCTGACAAGAGGTTAATATCCACAATGTATAAGAAATTTCACAGCCAAAAAAAAACCAACTCCAATTTAAAAATTGACATACCTTGAAAAAAAACATACAAATGACCAACAGGTATAAGAAAAAATGTTCAACATCACTAATCAAATAAAAATGCAAATAAAACCACACTGAGGTTCTATTATAGGGTTCGGTGGCTCACGCCTATAATCCCAGCACTTTAGAAGGCCGAGGAGAGGATTGCCTGAGCCCAGGGGTTAGAGACCAGAGTGGAGCAACTTGGTAAGACCTCATATCTACAATAAATCAAAAAAGCTACTTGGAAGGCTGAGGCAGAAGGATCACCTGAGCCCAGCAGGTGAAGGCTACGGTGGTTGTGAGCATGCCGCTCCACTCCAGCCTGGGTGACAGAGTGAGACTCCAACTCAAAAAATAAAATAAAATAAAAAACCACACTGAGATACCTCTTCACTCCAGTTAAAGTAGCTATTATGAAAAGACAAAAGAAAACAAGAGTTGGTAAGGATGTGGAGAAAAGGGAACACTGATACATTGTTGGTGGAAATGTAAATTAGTACAGCCATTATGGAAAACAGTATGGAGGTTCCTCAAAAAATTTAATACTAAAGCTACAATTACTACTGGGTAGACTACTACTGGCTATATGTCTGAAGAAAATCAAATCAGTATGTTGAAGAGAAATCTGCACCCCCATGTTTTCTTTGGTTTTATGTTAGAAAATATAGTTTATTTAGAATCTAAATTAGAGCGAGAGAGAGAAAGAGAGGATTCACTTCCCCAAGGTAGGGGAAGAGGCCAAAGCTTAGGGAACCATGGTCTAGCCATAGCTTCATGAACGCATGGCCTGGCCAGAACTTAACAAAAGCAATGGCCTTCCATGTTTTTTGGTAGCACTATTTATAATAGCTAAGATAAGGAGTCAATCTAGATGCCCAATAATGGATGAATGGATGAAGAAAATGTGGTATACATACATGATGGAAGACCATTCAGCCCTAAAAAAGAATTAAATCCTGTCATCTATGACAACATGGATGAATCTGGAGGACGTCATGCTAAGTGAAATAAGCCAGACACAAAAAGACAAATACTGCATGGTCTTGCTCATATGTGGGATCTAAAAAGAAAAAAGTTTATATAGAAGCAGAGAGTAGAACAATGGTTACCAGAGACTGAGGACAGGAGAGAGAGGGATGGGGAAACGTTGGTCAAAGGGGACAAAGTTACTATTAGGAGGAATACATTCTAGTGTTCTATTGCATAGTACAGTGCCTATGGCTAACAGTGAAATATTACATATCACAAAATAGCTAGAAGAGAGGTTTTTGAATGTTTGCCTCACAAAGAAATGATAAATGAATGAGGAATGAATACACTAATTACCCTGGTTGGATCATCATACAATACAGATATGTATCAGAACATCACATTGTGCCCCATAAACATGTACAACTGCAATGTGTCCATTTTTTAAATAAGTAAATATTTATAATGCTTCTGTTGTTGTGATTAAAATTATTAAGCATTTTTTCCAAGTTGCTCTCCAATTTTTGACTGCAGTATTTAAGTTCATATGTATTGGAGTGATTTTTCAGTTTGGAAATTATTTTAAATTAATTGATACATTTCTTAAATTATGAGTGGTTTTTACACAAGAATATTCAAATTAAAAACTAATCACAAAGTCTAACTTCAAGTACCTCTAAAAGCAAACTACATTTAAATTAATCTTAAGTATTAATTCGTTCCACACTAATAGAACAAAGATGCCTCATCACAACTGTGGGTTCACCTTCATCGACTGCCCACCATTTTGCTGGAGCTCTGCTAAGTGTTTTGATTCAACTCTGAGTCTGTTTTGTTTTCCAGTCTGTTGAAATTATTAATTTCCCAGACCCAGTGCCTTTCGAATTCCCAGTGTATAGATACATTCAGATGTATTCAATACTTTGTTTATGTGGTCAGAAAGCCTCCAGGACATCTTGAGACATGCACCTACCCCTAAACCACACGTGTTCCCTGTGAGGTGAGCCTGGTATATCTGACTCCCATTTTCTTAGACCTTTTTATCGCATCCATTGATTCCTTATCTGGAAAAAGCTTGTTAACTATTGCCTTTAGAACTAAATAAGTGTAATCTTAAAAATAAGCCCCCCCAAAAAACATGATTCATATGAATCACTTTTCTCATTGTCCTCCTCATTCTTTGGGCATTAGGGTTTGGTATATGCATTAGCAAATACACACACACCCATGAAGAGCATAGAAAGAGTAGGAAGTGTTTGCTTCCTTTCATCGCTTCACATCTAGAAATCATTGAATTTCCCTTATGTCAAACTATATAGAAGTACCTAAACAGATTCTCAGCAAAGAGTAGCTCATCAGAACTAAAGAATGGGGAGGAGCAGGGCATGTATGGTTTGGCATAGCATGTCCAATATTTTAATATAAGTTTATATTGAGAAAAGTCATTCTTCATTTCTTTCTTCATAGCTGCAAAAAATAAAACTGGACCAGGTTTCCTTGGTTAGTGGGGACCCACAAAAGATATATAATTTTAAGCAAAGTTAATATTCACTTTTATTAGACAAATATCAGCTCTTCAGGGAATTTGCATAAAATATATTTGATCATCAAAACTTGGCATCACCTGTGCAATATAGTGAGACTTCATCTCTATAAAAAACAAAAATTAAATTAAAAAAATAAAAAATTAGCCAGGCATGGTGGTGTGTGCCTGTAGACCAGCTACTAGGGAGGCTGAGTCAGAAGGATTGTCTGAGACCAGAAGGTTGAGGCTGCAGAGTGAGACCACAACTAAAAAAAAAAAAAAAATTACTTGGCATAAATTTTGAAATACTGAAAACCCTGAATTTACATGAATTCTATAATAGGTTCCTACTGGTCATGTATTGAAAAATGAGCTTGGGGTATAGAAAAGTTATAGATATGAAGGAGTATAATTGAAGAAGCAAGCCAAGTGATCAGTAGTTTTTCAACTTCTTTTTTTTTTGAGTTGGAGTCTCACTCTGTCGGACTGGAGTGCAGTGGCCGCTCCCGTCCCCCACAGCCTCGACCTGCTGGGCTCCAGCGATCCTTCGCCTCAGCCTTCCAAGTAGCTGAAACTACAGGCGCAAGCTACCACGCTCGGCTAATTTTTTGATTTATTATAGAGATGAAGTCTCGCCAAGTTGCCCAGGCAGGTCTCGAACCCGCGGGCTTAGGCAATCCACTCACCTCAGCCTCCCAAAGCGTGGGATTACAGGCTGAGCCACCGAGCCTGGCCTCAGCTTCTTAATACACTCATAAAATGCATTTATTATAGGACCAATCAATGAGAATAGCAAAGCTAAACTAATGAACACAAAAATGTAAACTGGTGGTTATAAACAATAGTTGTAGTAATATTAGCCTCAATCAAATTTGAAATATCACTTTTCATTTAAACAAAGCTGGAAAGGTTGATATTCAAAGTCTGTATAAAAAGGTTAACCTGGCTGCATAGTTAGCATGCTGACAATTTACACTGTGTTAAAAATTTTTATATATTTAACAAAGTTATACATGCTTTTACTATCATATTATTCATTTAAAATGTATGCTTAAGAATAAAATTTTGGTCAAACACTTGCAAAGGGTCTGATGCACCTTCCTAAAACCCGAATATTGATAAACCTTGTTTAAAAACATTGAATTAATGTAACTACAAAAATATCACGCAGTGGCAATTGATTTGGAAGAATGATTGAAGGAGTAAGGCAATCCTTTTGTAGTTCATAAGCGTAATGGTTAGGTTTTCATGCTCTTGTGTGAAATGTGTCTTTATCAAACCTTATTATGACTTTGGCACATTACCTGTCCAAAGTGAACTTCAAGAATACATAAATAATAAATAAATAAAATTGTCAATGTGAGATTATTCACATCTAGAAAGAGACTTTGAATGCAGAAAAGACACATTGGAGTTTCTTGATCTATCCATTAGAAATGCATTTTCTTGCAACTAAAGGAAGCCAGACCTACATGGCCTAAACAAATTATTTTTCTCACCTACAGAGTCTGAGATGCCTGATGATTTCAGGACTGGCATTTCTCAGATATCTGTAAGTTTTCTCACTCTTGCTGGCAATCGTGCTGCCTCACAGCAGCAAGACTGATGCTGCAGCTCTACAAATCATGTTATGCTCAATGCAGAAGGGAGGTGTCAGGAATGCTCCCATCTCCAGAATCTCCTCAGCAGACAGTCACATAGGTCTCCCACGCCAGAGTCATGCCAGGTAGCTGTCTAGAAGCAAAGGGAGCTGGGAAAGAAAGTGTTGCTTTCCAACAATAGGAAGAGCAGCAAGAGAGAAGGGTTAGGAAGTTGCTACTGAATCAGCAAACCAACAGTATCTACCATACTTGGGTCTAATATTAATACTCACTTATTACAGTAACAAATTCAAACACCAAGTCTTCCTTAAGCCTTTAGCTTCAACTTACAAAATTTATTATTCTATTTATAAATCTTGCAAAACAAGAGCAATCCTCTTCACTTTTTACTTTTTGGATGTTTGTGAGAAACAAACTCACCTATCCAAAATCAAAGGATGGACAGCAGAAGTGAGAATTTAATGGCAGACATGCAAGATCAGGTGTCTGGTAGGCAGGCACACCTGGAATGGTTACAGTAAGCAATTTATTTCCTAGTGAGCAAGTCCTTCCCCCATTTCCTCATTGACTGAGTATTATGGGGTATACAATCTTCCTGGACATCGGCTAAGTTTTGTTATTCCCTTGTAAGGCATTTATTGTCCCTTTCCGTTTTCCTGGACGCAAAAAAAGCCCGCAAGATGTCCTGAAGAGGGAGAAGAACTAGAATGTAAAGAGAACAAAGGACTGATGACCAGCCACCATTTTAAGAAGTTGGGGTGCTTCTGGGTTTTGTTTGTTCAGGGACTTCCCAGGAATGTGTACTTTCTGGAGTCGTCATATCTGCAAGCTGGTTAAGCAACTCTTGTTAAGCAATTCTTTAAAATGAATTGCTTAGGCTATTTTTCTCACATTTTTAACTCAAGTTTTTAAAAAAGCAACTTTTAACAATCAGTCCCATTAAATTTCAGTTAAATATACTGAAATATTTTAAATTGCATCTTAAATGTAATGATTAATTTTATATTAAATACAAGTTAAGAATCCCTAATCTGAAAATTCAAAATCCAAAATACTCCAAATTCTGAAACTTTTTGAGCACTTATATGACATCACAAGTGAAAAATTCCACACCTGACCCCATGTAATGAGTCACAGTTAAAATGCAGTCAAAACTTTAATACATAAAATTATGTAAAATATTGTATAAAAATACCTTCAGTCTACATATATAAAGTGTATATGAAACATAAATGAGTTTTGTGTTTAGACTTGAGTTTCATCTCTAAAATGTCTCCTGATATATATGTAAATATTCTAAAATCTGAAAACATCCAAAATCCAGAACACTTCTGGTCCCAAGCATTTTGAATAAGGTATACTCATTCTGTATTTTAAATGCTTGCTTAAAAACTTTAGCAAATCTAATCAAATGCATTTTTTTTAAGTTGTGGAGTACAATTTAGGGTATACAAATTTTAATACAGTAAATGACAATTTTCTTAAATATTCCAGTGCTGCTTATAAACTTAGTCAAATTATTTTATAACATAAAGTATCAAATTTAAACATATTTACCTATTTTAAATTGAAATTCATAGGTTAACCTGTTATTTCTCAATTGCCTAATTCTCTAAAACATTAAAAATACTCTAGCTTTCCAATAAGCACAGATTACTTCCATATTAGAATGCCACACATTTTGTTAATTTGTGTACCTCTATACTTATTCTAAAGTATATCATGGTTGAAAATACACGTCTACATTCCCTGTGTTGAAGTAGGGCCTGTATCTCAGAGGAAAACTTTTTCTCTGCCTTCATGTCTAGTGTCTGGTGGTCTGCAAATTAAGCCAACAAAAGGTTAATTAACATGAAAAATGTTATTTGTATGAATAACTAAGAAAAGATACAGTCAGCTAGCTAAACTTAGGGGAAAGGGAGAGAAAGAAAAGGCTTCTATGGGAAGCACAACAAATAAGTTTCTTCAGGAAAGACAAAGAGGTTTATAGAAGAACAAGGAGGAGACAAAGTTTGTGATAATATCTGTTTATGCAGGTGCAAGTGGTCCATCCATCCTTTGAGGCCATAAATTTCCCGCAGGGAAGGGATTTATGATAAGTTTACTTTTGGTCTCACTCCTGGAAGTAAACTCACCAAAAAGAGGGAATTTATGGCAGCCTTATTTCCCAGAAGTTCCAGATTTTAGTCAGATAAGGGGAGCTCTGAGAAGGCTTCTTTCTGCATCTGTTGATTTTCAAATGTCTTCAACTTAAAATCTTCATACCAACTCTGGGATTCCAAGCGGGTCCTCACACATGTTAAAGGATAATTTAAAAAGAAGTAGACAAAGCCGGGCTCTGTGGCTCAGCCTATAATCCCAGCACTTTGGAAGGCTGAGGTGAGAGGATTGCTTGAGCCCGCGGGTTCGAGACCCACCTGGGCAACTTGGCGAGACCTCATCTCTACAATCTATCAAAAAAATTAGCCAGGCGTGGTAGCACGCGCCTGTAGTTCCAGCTACTTGGAAGGCTGAGGCGGAAGGATCGCTGGAGCCCAGCAGGTTGAGGCTGCGGTGGCCAGGAGTAGCCACGGCACTCCAGTGTGGGTGACAGAGTGAGACTCCAACTCAAAAACAAAAAAAAAAAAAAAAAAAGAAGTAGACATAAAGAGAAGAGAAGAAAGAGGAGGTAAAACCATGACATTCATATAAATATAAAATTAAAATGTCTCAAAAGATTTTTATTTAACTCATTTACTAATGAGCGAGCCAGTAAGATGTCACAAACAATTTAAAGGAGAATATAAAACACACACATATACACAATCCAACAGGAATACTAAAATAAATTTGCTTAATACATGCACAAGTGACCAATATCCATGGGGTAATAATCAATGCATCTCACAATCTGCATTTCCACCTGTCACACATAATCTGCATTTCTGTGGACAATAAAATCATTTGCATTACTAACATTTTCTACAACTTACAGAGATAAAAAAAATATACAGTCATGCACCATATAATGTTTTGGTCAACAACAAACCCGATATTCACTGGTGGCTCCAAAAGATTATAATGGAGTAGAAAATGTCCTATTACCTAGTGACATCATAGCTGCTGCAACATCATAGCACAATGATTTTATTTTTGTATAAATTTAGTGTAAGGTCAGATTATAGAGGTATTATTAGTTTACCCAACCTATAGCCTTAAGGGTCATAAGTATGCTAAGTCAAATACAAAACTACTAAAATGTTGGCATTCCACCCACACCTGAAGGATTCTATCCAATGCAACTAGCAAGTCCTCATATCCCAGTAACAGTATGTTTTCATATTCCAGTCCATATCTTAACAATTCCACATATAGAGATCTTTTGGAAAAGCTGAGGAGGGGGGTGCAGTATTTTTAAGTTGTTAATTGTTAAGTATAATCCCTATTGCCTTATAAGGTGATCTGAGCTCCTACCTATGGCTATACAAATATTTGGAAGAAAGCCAAATTACTCTGCATGAGAAATAAAAGATATAAAGATTGGGGACAGATTCAAACCCTAAAAAGAATAGCATCAGCTTGGGAGACTGGAAGTCAATAGTGGAAAGGCTGAATCCTCTTTATCACTCATGCTAGAGAGACTTTATGAGAAGTGTCAGTCTAAAACGGATCGTTAAGATAATTTGCAGTTAAATATAAACTCTCTTTTCTCTCACACTTTTGAATTATTAACCACTGAATACTTAGATTGGTTCAACACAAAAACAGATGACACTCCTGGCAGATGGTTAACGAGGTATAGACTGGAGCATGTTTACCTGCTCTTCCATGAACTATTGCATTCGTAACTCTGTGGGCACACTTTTCCAGAGGAACTCATTGTTTTTCTATTGATGAGTGCTATCACACCAGGGCTTAGTGCTATTGCACTAGCGTTATTGTTCTCGAGGTATAGTTCTACACTAAAAGAAAAACATCTTTTCTACCTGGCTAAATTTTACTTCTCACTTCTCCAGCACTTTTCTGTAAACGGCATTTGCTGATTCCTTGCCCTTCTACCTCTCTTCCTGAACAAAGAATTCTAAAGCCATTAGGTGGATGGGAAGTATTCATCTGTCCTGGGAGTGACAGAGGAGCCATAGAGACCCAAAGAGAAAGAAATTTTGGAGTTCTGCTGGGGTGAGAAGGATATTCACAAAGGGAGCTGGTGCCTGATCCCAAGCAGGGTGAAGAGAGTGCTCAAATAAGAAAGCCTCTCATGTGGATCAAAACTAAGTAAGGTGAGATCGGAATGAGTAAAGTGAGGGATTAGAACTGAGTAAGTCATGAACTTCTCAGCAACCTGGATGGAACTAGAGTCAATAATACTGAGTGACCTCTCACAGAACCAAAGTTCTGAGTATCATGTGTTCTCACTCATATAGCAGACTTGAACATCCATCGTAATACTATAGAAAAAGGACTGACAGTGGTGGGAAACTATGTGGGGGGAGGGGAAAGGAGGTGGGATTAACAGTTGCCAATATCTGTCTGGAGACAGGGAGACACCCCTTATCAACAAGGGTGCCTGAATGAAGCATATTTATATACCTAACCCTTAACTGCCCACAATATCAAAATAAAAAATATTGATATATAAAAAAAATAAGAACTGAGTAAGGTGAGGAGAGCATCCATACAGGGCAGAGGATTTGTCAAGCAATAAATATATTAAAGATAATAGAAAGTAGATTTCTCACTGTCAGAAACGTAAAAAGAGAAAATTAGACTGAACCTTGTAGTGTGGGATAGGAATTACAGATGAATTCATAGTTTTCAGTATCTGGAGAAATATAGAGAAATAGATATAGTGGTTAATGTGTATATATAGGAATAACTATACACATATTTCTTTGTCCACAAAGGGGCCTGGTAACAGTGATACCCTAACATCCATAAGACTGGTGGCTCATACCTGTAATCTCGGCACTTTGGGAGGCCAAGATGAAAGGATCACAACCCAGGAGTTAAGATCAACCTAGGCAACAAAGTGAGACTGTATCTTCAAAAAAATTTTTTAATTAGGTGAATGTGGTGGCCTGTTCTTGTAATCCTAGCTACTTGCATATGCCTGAAATCCCAGGTACTTGGGAGGCTAAAGTGGAAGGATTCCTTGAGCCCAGGAGTACAAGCCTGCAGTGAACTATATCTGCACCACTGCACTCTAGCCTGGGCCACAGAGTGAGACCTCCGAATAAAAAAAAAAGCATAACTTGAATCTTTATCTTGGCTTGTAAATGCCATTCTACCAAACATAGAGGAACCAGAGCTCCTTGGTGAAATGGTTGGGTTCAGGACTATGGCAGGGAAAATACAAGACAATTCTGAATCGTCTTTCTTTCAGTGCCAGAAAGCAAGGAAGTGCTCAATGAATGATGGGTAAGTATCAAAAGGATGCCAATCTAAGTTGAAGTGTTCCTACTGGTCACATCTGGGACAACTTGCACATCAGAATAAATAATGATAATTAACAGAGAGTAACTCATTGAATAAAATAAGAAGCCATGAGTTCATCTACCGGATAAATAAATAAATTGAAATTTTGAAAAGGAAAGGTATTTTTGCATAGTTTCAATGTATCCCTTTACAAAATGTATATCAATTACAAAGGGTAATTTTACACTGGTGAAATTTGGGAGATATTACCTTAATCAAGTAACTAAAGTGATCATCAGTAATGGACAAATCAAAACTATGCACTATCTGACAGGTTGAAATGAATATTCCTTGCGTGAGTTTCTTGCCAAAGAGGCATAACCTGAATCTAATTATGATGAAACACCAGACAACCCAAATTTAGGACGATGCTACAAAATAATAATTGACTTGTAATTTTCAAAAATGTCAAGGTCATGAAAGATAAGAAAACACTGAGAAACCATTCCTGATGAAAGGAAACTAAGGAAATGTGACAATTAAGTGCAAGGAGTGATTCCAAATTAGACCCTTTTATTATAAAGGATGTTTTTGGGCAACATATAAACTTGAATGGGTTCTGAGGTGTAAGTGGTAGTAATAGATCAATGTTAATTTCCTGATTTTAATGGCTCTAGTTGTGTAGGAGAATGTTCTTGTTTATAGGAAATACACACCAAAATTTTTAGAGTAATGGAGTGTCAGATCACAACTTACTCTCAAATGGTTGTGGGGGGAAAAATTCTTTATACTATACTTGCAATTGCTCTGTCAGTTTGAGATCATCTCAAAATTAAAAAGCTACTTTAAAAACATCACTGGCCAGGCTCGGTGGCTCAGCCTGCATTACTAGCATTTAGGAGGCCAAGGCAAGTGAATTGCCTGAGCTTGTGGGTTCGAGACCAATTTGGGCAACATGGTGAGATCCCATCTCTACAATAAATAAATTTTTAAAAAATTAGCCAGGCATGGTAGCACACACCTGTAGTTCAGGCTACTTGGAAGGCTGAGGAGGAAGGATCGCCGGAGCCCAGCAGATCAATGCTGGGGTGGCCATGAGTGTGCCACTGCACTCCAGCTTGGGCAACAGAGTGAGACTCCAACTCAAAATTTAAAAAAAAAGAAAGAAAATTACTTTAAAATATTTAAGATTCCTAATATAGCTGCTAAGTAATAACAGTATGAAAATGTAGGACTAATTTCATGATGTACTTATTGAAGAGCTACATCTTCCACAAGTATAAATTTAAAACATAAGACATAAAAGCATAAAATTCATAAAAGAAGTTACTTGGAAAAGAATATTTAAAACAGCAGCACAAAAACAAAGGCAAGTATGTCTAGGTAAAACATCTTCAAACAGTATCTGTGGCTGGAGGCTGACAATTCATCAAAAAAAAATTTCCTAAAAACTTGGTTTTTAAAGTGTTCTTTAAAAATTAATAAAAATATGAAAAGTCAACCTCAACACAGATCAATCTATTTACATGTACATTTGAGATCTCTGAGATATGCAATGTTCAGTCAGAGATGACCTTTGGCATACAAATCCTTTGTTTTGACTGTTGTAATCAATTGGTTGACAAAAATTGATTAATTTTGAAATAATTTCACAAGTGAGAACACTATTTAGAGCACCGCTCATTATTACATAGATTTGACTGTGTCCTTCATCAAATCAAAGTATGTGCTTGGAAACAGTAAAAGCCTGGCATACGTGGCTTGTTTCTCTATGAGATTGTCAATTGCTCTGTTATTCAAAAGCCCCACTGTAGCTTACAAAGGAAGTAGTCACTTTTATTCTTTTCATGCTGTGATCCCAGACTGCAAATATGTTTTTACATAATTAGCTTTAATGACTATTCAAACTATTCTGGTTTTATTTCTTCAAAATTATAAATATTTTAGAAAGTTCCAAAGATTTACAAACTTGGTAAAGATAACAAACCCTTAATTATACTGGGAACCTACAATAATTTTGGAAATTATATAAATCTGAGACTTTACAATGGTATAGTTAACGTATGTCCACACAAAAACCTGCACACAGATATTTACAGCAGCTTTATTCATAATTGCCAAAACTTGGAAGCAACCAAGATGTCTTTTAGTAGATGAATGGATATATATGCATGTTACTGACTGAGAGAAGCCCATGTGAAAAACTACCTATTGTGTGATTCCAACTATATAGCATTCTGGAAAAAGCAGAACTATGGAGATAACAAAAAGTTCAGTGGTTACCAGGGTTTAGAGAGGAGGGATGGAGAACAGAAAAAGCACAGAGAATTTTGGGAGCAGTTAAACTGTAATCCGATAATGGCGGACACGTCATTATATATTTGTCAAACCCATAGAATGTACAACACCAAAAGTGAACACTAGGGTAAACTAAGAACTTTGAGTAACGATGATGTGTTGATGTGGGATTATCATCTGTAACAATGTACCAGTATGGGGTGGGGAGTGATCATGGGGTAGGGACCTGTGCTTGGCTGAGGCATGGAGTATATGGGGATTCTGTACCTTACACTATATTTTGCTGTGAACCTAACATGGCTATTAAGAACAAAGTCTACGTCCAAAAATGGCATTGTTGCCCTTCAAAGTCCAAACAGGATGGTAGTAGAAAATGTTTTCAAATACTTGTACTTTTTGATAATTATAATACCTTCTTTTAATAGTTTAAGGTACTTCCTCTAAGTTTATTGCATCAATTTTTCTTCTATTTTTAATTTTTTTTATTTTTTGAGTTGGAGTCTCACTGTGTTGCCCAGACTGAAGTGCAGTGGCCGCTCCCGGCCACCGCAGCCTCGACCTGCTGGGCTCTGGCAATGCTTCCGCCTCAGCCTTCCGAGTAGCCGGAATTACGGGCATGAGCTACCACACCCGGCTGATTTTTTGATTCATTGCAGAGGTGAAGTCTCGCCAAGTTGCCCAGGCGGGTCTCGAACCCGCGGGTTCAGGCAATCCACTCATCTCAGCCTCCCAAAGCACGGGATTACAGGCTGAGCCCCTGAGCCTGGCTCAATTTTTCTTCTTTATGGACCAATATTTACCCCTGATGTTTGCCCCCCTAATTTTTCTATTCAGCAAGTAATTTTCAGCATCCCTAACCAGAGATGCAAACAATGACAGGGACTGTGTTTACAATGAGTTTTCTTTCTTGTGGAGGAAATAAGATTAAAACACTCAAAACAACTTGAGAACCAATATGTAATGAAATTTAATTACTTGCTTGTTGGTGTAGATTGAGGGTAAGGGGGAGAGATTAATGTAGAACTTTGAGGTCTCAAAGTTCTTAGAGTCTTTTTCATCCTATTAAATGTTTATTTGTAGGAGTATAAGTATTTCAAGCCAGATAACATTCCAAAACTAATTTTTAAACTGGCTTTGGATACTCAGAACACACTTTTTCCTAGAAACATAATTGTAAATAGTGACTAATTTTTCTTTGAAAAAGTAAATACAATAATGTTCATCGAGTAGCAACAGAGTCTCACTTAGCAGCAAGCCAATAGTATCTGAGTCAGGAATTCTGACAAGGCTGGAGCCCAAATTTTAGGAGGCAGTGAAGGTGATGGGGGAAATGGTGGTGATAGAGGAGTTCCAGGAACTGGGGACGGGTTGCAAAACCAAAATAGAACTTCTAGAATAAGGATGAGGTTTTGAGAAGGATGAGTGGCCCTGTTGCTGAGTTTAGTTAGAAAGCTCAGGTGGTAAAGCTCTTGGGTAACAGATGAAAGTAAAGAAAAGAGAGCCGAGCTGGGCTCGGTGGCTCAGCCTGTAATCCCGCGCCTTTGGGAGGCTGAGGTGAGTGGATTGCCTGAGCCCGCGGGTTCAAGACCCGCCTGGGCAGCGAGACCTCATCTCTACAATAAATAAAAAAAATCAGCTGTGTGTGGTAGCACGCCTGTAGTTCCAGCTACTTGGAAGGCTGAGGCGGAAGGATCGCCGGAGCCCAGCAGGTGAGGCTGCGGTGGCCGGGAGCGGCCACTGCACTCCAGTCTGGGCGACAGAGTGAGACTCCGACTCAAAAAAGAAAAGAAAAGAAAAGAAAAGAGAGCCATATTTCTTCTTGCTCCCATACCCCCAAACAGTCTCACTAGTGGTACCATCATGCTTCCAGCTGCTCAAGACAGTTCAGCAAATTTTGTCTATTCTACCTCTAAATTACATGTCAAATATGTTCACTTTTCCTCTCTCTACTGATACCATCCTGAACCAAGCCCCATCATCTGTTCTCCGGAGCACTGCAAAGTCCCTCACTGATGCCCCACCCCCAGCAGCCAGAATGGTATTTTTAAAGCAGACGTGTTTCCTACATGGTCCTTTGGAGTAAAACCCTTCATTAATTTCCCTTTGCATTTTAAATAAAATTAAATATTTTACCTTTACCCAAGGATACTTCTCTACCTCATCAACCTCAGATCATGCCATTTATCCAGTTCATAGGACTTTATCACAACCACCTTCTCTGACTTCCCAGATCATCAATCAGAAGCATCCTACTCACCACTTCAACCACCACCACCACTTCCCCACTTCCATGGGTGATTCTCTTTTCCTCCTACAGATCTCAGCTTAAATGGCACCATTTTACAAAGAAGCCCATTAACTACCCCTTGTAAAAAGCCCCTGCACCATTATTTTCCATCACAACACGTTTTCTTTATTTCTACACCTCTCATAATTTGTAATTATTTGTTGGCTTGTTCAGTGTATCGTCCCCACTGGATGACAACCTCTACCAGGGCAGCAACTGTGTTTCATTCAACATTGTATGCACAGGAATTCATACTTAGGAACTATCCAATATGCGAATAAACATGTGTGGCACATGTTTTTCTCTTATCTTCTATGTCTTCTTCTTCCTCTAGCTTTGATTCTGAGTCCATAGTAAAAAATACAACAAATTCCTATTTTTTAAATGATTGACTGGAACTTTGTTAGAAAAGAGGGAATTGGGCTGGACTGTAAAGTATGGACAGATATTTCATAAAAGAAAGGGAATGGAAAGGACATTCCAGGTAGGAAACAGCATGAACAAAGACAAAGAGAGGAGAATGTTGGTGTCTTCTGGAAACACTGGAAAGAGCATCCTATCGAGGTGAAACTTCCTGGAAAATAGTTGGCATAGAGGTAGTGAGCAAGGTGAAGCTTCCATGTGGAGGGTTGTATGAGCCAGGATGAGAACATCAAATGGTGAAAAACTTATCAGGGGACAGCTACTCTGTCTCTGCAGTGCTTTTGCATCAACCTCCAAATGTTGTGTCTTCTCTTTCCTTCACAGTTTCTCAGGGAAGTGGACAGGATGTCAAGTGCTCCCTTGGCTATTTCCCCTGTGGGAATGTCACAAAGTGCCTGCCTCAGTTCCTTCATTGTAATGGGGTGGACGACTGTGGGAATCAGGCCGACGAGGACAACTGTGGTGAGTGAGGCCCTGTGGCCACAGGAGAGGAGTGGGCAAAGAGGACTGAAGGCAAGGTTCCTGGGACTTCTCTTAACACAAAGATAAATGGGAAAACAAAATTCAATTGAAATACAAAATATATGGTGCTTAAGGAAATCTTCCATCTATTTCGCTAGTTTAAAATATCCATTCTTCTCGATGTAATAGCATCACAGCCAATATTTTAGGAAAGTAGTGATTGTGCTTTTAACCTAACAAACTTACCCCCTCAAGGTTGTAGAGGCAGAATGGTGTTGGAATTGAGAATGCGGGCCCCTAGAGCCAGGCTGTCAAAATGTCGAATTAGGGTGCAAGAATAACCAAGTATGTAAACTTGAGAACATTTCCTAACTTCTGTGTGTCTCAGCTTCCTCATTTTGTAAAAGGGCTTGATAATTGTACCTACACCATGAGAATTTGGGACGATTAAGTTGAAAGGATTAGAAGCATGATGGGCCCATGGCAGGTGTATCTAAGTGTTAGATACTGTTGGTCTTTTGTACCTTTTATTCACAACAGTCAGAGAGAAAAAGTGTGACCTTCCCAAAGCTGCACTTACCTATTACTTAACCAATAACTATACCTATGACCTTATAAAGCCAGTAAATAGGGCCTCTGGACAATTAGAATATTTGGGAAAATCACTTTCAGTTTGGATTTTGTTCAAATTTCAGAAGCCTAAAAATACAAATTTATAAGAGAACTTGAATTGCCTGGATCTGAGTCACTAACATAGTAAGTTTTGGTTAATAATGTAAAATAAAGATTTCTCCCTCACAGGGAAATAAAGCGCTATTTTTAGAGGACAAAAAGATGCATAGCAATGTTAATATTCAAAGTGGTACATAAATAGGATACACTAAAAAGGCCTCACTGTTATCACTCCCTCAAGTACTGACACAGGACAGGGAACCCCAAAGTTGGGGTCCAACCCAAGAGGCCAAATGGGTTCTTGACTTTGTGCAGGAAAGAATTCAAAAGTGAGCCTACAAAGCAAAGCAAAGTTAGTTTATTAAAAGAAAAGAAGTAGCCAGGCTCGGTGGCTCAGTCTGTAATCCTGCGCCTTTGGGAGGCTGAGGTGAGTGGATTGCCTGAGCCCGTGGGTTCGAGACCCGCCTGGGCAACTTGGCGAGACCTCATCTCTACAATAAATCAAAAAATTGGCCAGACGTGGTAGCACACGCCTATAGTTCCAGCTACTCGGAAGACTGAGGCGGAAGGATCGCCGGAGCCCAGCAGGTCGAGGCTGTGGTGGACGGGAGCGGCCACTGCACTCCAGTCTGGGCGACAGAGTGAGACTCCAACACAAAAAAAAAAAGAAAAAAAAAGAAGAACAGAAAGAATGTTACTCTCTGGGCAGAGAAGTCCCCATGCATTGCTGGGGTCTCAGCTGAAAAGTGAAACTAAGTTTATCAAAATGACAGACAGCAGGCAATTCCATAGACAGAGCAGTCTTAGCTAGCTATAGGAAGAGCAGCCACCATGTATTTTATTTTATAGTTATCTCGATTACATGCTAGGCAAGGGGTGGTATAATCATGCATTTCATTGGAAATAGGCGGAGATTTCAAAGAACTGGGGTTCCACCCAATTTGTTACTATAAATGGACAGAGTCACACTGTCATGGTACTGGAGGGTGTTACTTAGTATGCCAATATATGGTAATGACCATATAATGAGTGGCAAGATAGGGTAGCAGGCAAATTAGTTGCCATCTTGGTTCTAGCTGGCTCTAACCAGTTCTCAACCACATCCTGTTTTTCTCTGTGGGGGTTCAGAAAACCAGGCTATTCACCTGTCTAGAGAAACTGTCTCAGCTAGTAATCTTGAAAAGTTGGCCTTGTGTATCCTAGGAAACTAGTCTTGCCAAAATTCTATTTTAGTACTGCAAGCTTTTGAAGGTACCACCTTGAAGGAATTAAATTTTTGTTAAAGTAAGATGGAAACCAGGTTTGAAAGTCCCCGACCTGAAAAAACCAGCTAGATCACATATGTAGAACTTAAGCTAGCTTATTTCTTAAGCATAAATGAAACTTAACTTTGGTTATTTCTTGTAAATGCCTCTGACAATTATAAATGAAACTTAAATTATCTTCCTAACGTGGTATAAGGTAATCATTTTTGCCAATCCCTGCCATCTGGAAACCTCTAATAACACAAGCATTGTAAAGGTTGAGTGAGTTATTCATTCTTGCTTTATATGTCATTCAGTAGTACATGACTCTGAGCTTCTTACCACCTGGGTTGAAGTCTCCCTGATAGCAAACTATAGTTCCTCTTGCTGTATGTTAATAAATACATTTTCCTACCTTGATCTGATTTTCTTTTTGACCCTTCACAGTTTGAAATGCTGTTTCTAGGTGGTGTTGGTAACTTAAGTATAACCATGCTATCTAGCTTAAACTACTATTACTTTTTATTTGGATGACTATATGTGTGTGTGTGTTCTTTTTATAAAGAATAGTATCTTGTTAAAGTTTTTGAATATTACATAATTTTAAAAAAAAAAAGCTAAGCTGAAACAGGGTTCTGCCGACTGCCAAACACTCTTCCCTCAACCTGCTGACAATTTCAGATGGAGAGTCCTAGACAGGGCAGTAGGAGAGCTTCCCAACAACAGAAATGGCTGCATGAAGCAGGGACAGAGCCTGGTAGGAGCAGCAAATTCCCTACTAAAAGTAGATTATCATGGAAAAAACAAAAAAAGTTTGGGAACCCTAGTTTTTGTGCTAAATTTTAAACGATCAAGTAACAAAAGTAGCAATCCTCACAGTAATAATCCTTAAAACCATGCAAGTTTCTCAAGACTTACCAAAAATCAAATTCAGATGGAAACAATAAGACATTTAGGGTTTTAAAGAGCAGGCTCAGTAGTCAGAGACTTGGGCTTAAATTCTAGTTATGAAGGGAGGCAAAATGGCTGTTTTCTTCTCTATAAAAGGGGAATTATAAGAGTGTCTTATGGGGTTGTGAATAAGATTCAGTGGGATAATGTATCAAGATGTTCAGCAGAATACTGGTGTATGAGGTGAATGCTTGAGTCCCCCCAAAATTCATTTAATAAAACCCTGTTCTCTAATGTGATAGTATTGGGAGATGGAATTTTGGAGAGGTAATTAGGAATAGATGAGATAATGAGGACAGAGCCCTCATAAATTGGATTAGTACCTTTATAAGAGATCTGTAGGCCAGGCAAGGTGGTTCATGCCTGTAATCCCAGCATTTTGGGAAGCCAAGGTGAGAGGCTCAGTTCAGGCCAGGAGTTCAAGGGTACAGTAGGCTATGATCCCACCACTGCACTCTAGCAGGGGACACAGTAAGTCACTTTCTCTTAAAAAAATTTAAAAAATTAAAACTAGTAGTCGTAGTCCCAAGGGACTTAATTCCTCTCCTCACCATGTGAGGACACAGCAAAAAGACTGCTGTCTGTGAACCAGAAAGTGAGCCCTCATCAGATGCCAAATCTACCACCACCTTGATCTTGAACGTCTCATCCTCCAGAAGAGAAATAAATGTCTGTTGTTTAAGACAACCGAACTGTGATACTTAGTCACAGCAGCTTGACCTCAGACAACAGTACATAAAATTAGTTTTCAAAGTCAGCTAGAATATCAATTAGCAGTAGATATATTACAAACTTAGAGGCCTAAAAAGTAACCACTTATTTAGCTGACAATTCTTGGTATCAGCAATTTAGAGTCGGCTCCACAGAGATCAGCCAGGCAGTACTTCTGGTGTCATGTAGACTTTCTCATGCACCTGCAGTCATGTGTGATCAGCTATGCCATGATGCCTGGGACCTTGACCGAGTCCTTTGTCAACATTTGAAAATCCTGAAGTCCAGTTTTGGAAATTTGGGATAAATCCTAATTCACACAAAGGATGACAGAAACTCTTACAAAGTATCTGCCTATGTAGCAAAAAACAATTTCAACCTGTCACTGATCTTTTTATGCTAAAAAAAAAAAACATAACTTTCCTAAAATTCTCCTAGACCAGTGGATCTCCAAAAGTAGTCCTGAGACTAAATACATCAGCATCACCCAGAAAGTTGTTAGAAATACAAATTCTCAGGACCTGTCTCAAACCTATTGCATCAGAGTCTCTGTTGGTAGCTCAGTAATCTGTTTAAATAAGAGCTCCATATCATTCTAACATACTCGGTTTTGAAAACCACTGACCTAAACCCAATGAGCAGAAAATCAGGACTGCATGCAAAATTTATGTAGCAACAGTAAAAATAAATTAGAATGAAGTTTTCAATATGATAGCCAAACACCCTAACTTGCTAACAAATTCCATTACTATCAATTACCTAAATTTTTTCTTTTTTAGTTTCTAAAGGAAAACTGTTACTCTGTTAGTGGCAGTCATCTGCAAATAGAAAAACGTAACTCTGTTCTAAACTTCATGGTTGCCCAGTTGGCATGCTGCTGCTGTCTATACATGAATCTTTCCAGAAAGGATGACAGAATCACATCATCATCTTTAGGTTCCAGGTGACTGAAAATTATGAGAGTAGTTACTTCTGCTTATCTCTCATGGCATTAATTTTCTTTGCCAGCTGTGTTTTTGTGTTTTTTTATTCTTCATTGCATGGTATCTGGATAATTTATGCTCTCGAGGCTATTCATTTTTAAAACATCCATATTTAAATTCTGTTTAATGCTAATTAAATCAAGTCAGAAAGTTGGTTCTTTTTAGAATATGTAAACTTCATGAATATTGAACAAGCAGCAATAGACATATTTGCGATCATGTAAAATACAATATCTTAATAAATATAAAAAAATCCCACCATTAAAAATCACTTTTAGAGTAATCACTTGCAACTTAATTGTATATTGTCAAATAAAATATATATTTTTTCAGCGGCCTTGGGCAAGAGCCTTATCTCTCTCTGGATGCCTCAGTTTGCTCATCTTTAAAATGGAAGTACTAGCAGGTTGTACAGTGTTTGCAGGGTGCTCTTCAAACTGTAGTGCCTATATTTCAGTGGTAGACTTTTTTTTTTGGCTGTTTGCAGATTTAATGGCAGGGGCTTGAGGCGGGGTCCCAGCTATTGCTGCTGCTTCTGCTTTTTCTGTGGCGGGGAGGCCATCTGTGGTGGGGTAGGGTGGCCACGGAGTGCAGATTCGGTAGGATGAGGGACCTCCAGGAGCCCGAGACGTTGCCGGGCAGCACGAGGTTCCCTCCAGCTGGTGACCAGGAATGTGGAGTGGCACTGAGGCTGGCGTGGCTGCGGCGGGTCCTCTCACACGGACCACCAGCCCCTCCCGAGTGGCCAGCCCACCACCCCAGCCCTGCTGAGGCCCGCAGGGCCTCCCTGTTGCCATAACTTGGTCTCGGGTCGTCACTTGGGAGCAGGTCCCAGTGGCCGAGAAGCCTCGGGACAGCGGGTGGCTGTCCTTCCCCTTCCTTCTCGCGGGGCTGGAGCGGGAGTGGGGGTGGCCTGAGGGCCAGGAATGTGAGGCTGAGGCCTGTGGTCCCCAGGTGCTCCCGACGGGGCGGGCGCGGGAAGGAGAGGCAGGGGGCGGGGGGCGGGAGGCGCTCAGGGCTCACAGCTTGTGGGGGTTCACCCATTTGTAGGTGCCCTCGTACTGGAAGCCCACTCTCTTCATCAGCTCATCTGCCTCCACGGGGCCCCGGCTCCCGCAGAAGACATCCAGGATGAGGCGCTCGTAGGCGTCAGGCAGCTTCACGTTCTTATATTTTCAAGAAGAAAATATAAGAACTTATATGTATGTTTATTGGTGTCATTATTTTAGTTTTTATTTTTGTTTACGCTTTGTAAGTATATCTGCATATATACATATTATGGTGGTATGCTTATATACTTTATAATAAATTAGCAAACACAGAAAAACATATTTTTTGTAATGAAAGGGGGAACCTTTTTGTTAATTACCCTTTAAGATATATCTTAAAACATAACTTCAAAAACGTCTCCCTTATTCTCTGAAGCTATTTAAATGTTGACACCAATAATGATTATTAAAATGGAAAATTACGTCAAATTGACAATAAAAATAAAATTTGCAGGAGTCATTGAAAAAAATGAAGCACTAATTGCCTACTCATATTATGACCTATAATATGAACTAATATTTAGAAAGAACTGTTACTTTTGTAGTGTCAGGAGCACTTTAAGCAAGTACTCTTATTTGAGTATTGTTAAGGTCCTAGTTTTCTCACAAAACTCATAAATAATTTATCTATAACTGAAAACTTTATTAAGTATACAAAATAAAATGTTTCAGTACAAAAAGCATTAAGACATCAAATTATCGAATATTTTTTATAAACACAATGCAAGCAAAAGCAATGGGTTTTAAATTTTTCAGTGAATTTATAGAAATTCTTTTCTTTCTAAAGCATTTAGGTAATATGGAATATATATACATATGTAGGCATACATAAGTAAAAATTGTACTACTACTTTTGTAATAATTTTGATTCTTATTGATAAACTTCAATATAGAAATGTACAGATATTTTTCTTAATTACGTCATTTGATATAATTTCTGTACATTTTTGGCCAGATGTCACTAACCCAGTTTTCATCTATACACACACCTGGTACAGGCATAAACAGAGTAGGAACTAAAAAATACTTTTAAGTCATCAGAGCAAGCAGTGTTTGGTGTGAAATGACAAACCCCAAAAGGTGGGACCTTTCCGTTGTTCAACTATAACTCCCAGTACTTGGAAGTATATCTCTGGGTAAATACCAAGGGAGTCTGATTACAAAATTTGAGCTTTCTCACTTAGGAATCATTAATCATTTATGTTCATTTTCAACAGAGTTCAAATTCAGTAGTAAAAATGAAATGTTAAAGTAACCTCAAATTCTCCAATGCTCTTGAATTAACTCACTGTGTCTAGATTTTTATTTAAAAGAAACTGCATTTCCAGATTAAAATTTGCTAGCATTCCTTCCTCTGTGTTGTCAACAGATGGCTGTGCAAAGAGGGCTCCCCCTCGTGTTTACACTTACCCAGCCTCATCCTGGAACAGGTGGAATTACTCTACATGAAGACCTGCCTTCTGATGCCCCTGTTCTCTGTATTCTTGATCACTAACACCTTAGCTGCTTTATCTACAGGAAGAGAATAAAGGCATGTGTCAGTCTGCTTCCATATTAGTATTTCTATAACCTGTAAGATAAACTGAAAACCTCTTCTAATACAGTTTGGGTAGTGGAGTGGATTAGTATCCACCAAAACTTCTTGTCCACCCAGAACCCCAGAATGTGGCCTATTTGAGAATAGGGTCTTTGCAGAAACAAGGAATTGAGATCATAATGGATAAGGGTGGGCCTTAAATCCAGTGAAAAGGACCTTGCAAGAAACAGAAAATAACATACAGAGATATTGGAGAGAAGGTCACGTGAAGTCAGAGGCAGAGACTGGAATGATGCTGCCACAAGCCAGGGAACACCAGAAGCCTCCAGGAGCTGAAAGAGGCAAAGAAAGATACTCCCTAGGGCCTTCAGAGAGAGTGTGGCCTGCTGACACCTTGATTTCAGATGTTTACCCTACAGAATTATTAATATATTTCTGTTGTTTTCAGCCACCAAGTTTATGGTTTTATTATGGCAGCCCTAGGGAATAATATAGGAGGGGAGACAGGGAATAGGGGAGGCTCACCCTCTGTAGCCGTAAAGTGACATTAAGGCCAACACATGGTCCTGGTCCAGATTAGTCCTAGAAGTTTAATTTTAATGAATTCTTGAACCATTTCCAGTGAGTCATTCTTACGCATAATTGTATGTGGTATGAAACCCCCTAAAGATGATTTATCTTTGATGTTCACACACAGTTCTGGGTTGTACTAAACTTCAACCACATGGCTTTTTACCAAGTGTTTTATATTTTTTTATGTAATGGCCCGTCAGGTACAGCTACAAGAGAAGTTCAGAAAGATAAAAGTTATTATCCTCACAGGTCCTAGACACAGGAAGCAGAGGGTGCAACAGAGGGGAAGGACAACAGGGAGGTGAGGAGGCAGAAAACTGGAGAGAGGGAAAAGTATTAGGCCAGAGCCTTTACTGGGGCAATGCAGTGAAGGGTGAACAGTTTAGGCTAATTTCAGAGAGCTCTAAACTATAGGGGTGGGTCTTAGTTACCTGGCCCTGGGATGATGAGGGCAGAGACATTGCCTCCTGGGTGTGTGGGCCAAAGAGAGGAGGGGTAATTCGAACTGATTGGTTTGCATATCAAGGGCATGCTCTGGCATAGGCCTCTGCTCTTTCTAAGAATTGACTAGCCCTGAATGGAGCAGTCTCTCCCCAGCCTAGAAAGGTTTTCTTAAGATACCAAAACAAGCTGGGCTCGGTGGCTCTGCCTGTAATCCCACGCCTTTGGGAGGCTGAGGTGTGTGGATTGCCTGAGCCCGCGGGTTCGAGCCCTGCCTGGGCAGCGCAGACCTCATCTCTACAATAAATCAAAAAATCAGCCGGGCGTGGTAGCGCATGCCTGTAATTCCGGCTACTCGGAAGGCTGAGGCGGAAGCATCGCCGGAGCCCAGCAGGTCGAGGCTACAGTGGCCGGGAGCGGCCCTGCACTCCAGTTTGGGCGACAGAGTGAGACTCCAACTCAAAAAAAAAAAAAAAAAGATACCAAAACATTGCAAAATATGGATTTTTTAAAATATATAATGCACCAAGTCTTTCTCTTTTTTCCTCTATTTATTTATTTTAAAGATGTGGAGTACAATTCAAGGTTAAGTATACAAATGGTCGTTGTAAGATAAAGTTTGGGCCTTACTTTGGTCCCCACTTCACCAGGTTTGAGATCAGGTACCCTTAATGATGAAGTATGGTCCCACCCCTCCCCCAGCAGTTTCCCACTACTGCTGATTCCTTTCTCGTAGTATTATGACAATTGTTCAGGGTCTGCTTATGAGTGAGAACATGTGGTACTCAGTTCTTTGTTTCTGCAATAGATCACTCAGTATTATAGACTCTAAATCCATCCAAGTTGCTGCAAAGTTCATGATTTTGTCCTTCTTCATGGCTGCGTAATATTCTATTGTGTATATGTACCACATTTTTAAAATTTAGTTCACTTTTGTTGGGCAGTGTGGTTGATTCCATGTTTTTGCTATTGTGAATAATGCTGCAATAAATATGCATGTGTGGGTATCTTTTTCATAGCGTGATTTGAGTTGCTCTGGGTATATTCCCAGAAGAGAGATTGTGGGGTCATATGGAAGGTCGATTTTTATATCTTTTAGGAATCGCCACACTGTTTTCCACAGAGGTTGTACTAGTTTACACTCCTACCAACAGTGTAGAAGTGTTCTCTTTTCTCCACATCCCCTCCAGCATCTGTTATTTTTGAGTTGTTGATAATGGCCATCCTGATTAGAGTTAGGTGGTATCTCAGTGTGGCTTTAACTTGCATTTCTTTGATGACTAGTGAGAATGACCATTTTTCCAGGTATCTGTTAGCTGCTCATATTTTTCTTTTGAGAAATGTCTATTCATATATTTTGCTATTTTTTAATAGGGCTGATTGTTTTTTTTCTTTTCGGCACATTTGAGTTCTTGAAGACCCTAGATGTTAAGCCTTTTGTCAGATATACATTTGGCAAATATTTTCTCCCAGTCTGTGAACTGTCTCTTCACTTTCTTGATGACTTCTTTTACTTTGCAGAAGCTTTTCGGTTTGATGAGGTCCCACTTGTCTGTCTTATCTCTGATGGCATGAGCATTTGGAGTTTTCATCAGGAATTGGTTGCCAGTTCCAATTTCCATAAGGATATCTTCTGCATTTTCTAAGATTCTTATAGTCTGAGATTCTACGTTTAGGTCTTTGGTCCATTTAGAGTTGATTTTTGTGTATGGAGATAGGTAGGAGTCTTGTGTTAATCTTCTACATGTGGTCAGACAGTTTCCTAGCACCATTTACTGAATAGGTCCTCCTCTCCCCAGTGGTTGCTGGTGGAGGCTTTGTTGAAGATGAGTTGGTTGAAAGATTGAGGTTTTGCTTCTGGAATCTCTGTCCTGTTGTATTGGTCTACATGTCTGTTCTTGTACCAGTACCAGGCTGCTTTGATTATTGTAGCCTTGTAATAACATTTAAAGTCTGGAAGTTTAAAGTTCACTTTGTTTCTTTTGCTGAGGATTGTTTTGTCTATTTGTGGTCATTTATGTTTCCATATGAATTTCTGTATCCAAGTCTTTCTTGAGTTCAGTTTTGCTGGCACTTCCCTGCCTCCCTTCTCATTAGCACACACACAAAGTTGAAATAGCAAATAACAGTGAGTAGAAAGTCAACTTGGCCACCATAACACAAACTACCGTCTGCTTAATAAAGCTTTTGGGAAGTTCCTTACAGGTACGAACACACTGAACATAGAGTTTTCTAGTTCAGCTCCTTCCAAATGTTACCTTAGATGCTGTGGCTTCCCCCACCCTTTTAATCTTTCTGTTATTAATACTTTATTTGGAAATTTCACTGGATATTTTAGGATTGAAATACTGTCTTGTGTTCTGTGTCCATCTACACAAGACTATTTCTGACACTTTCTTCTAACCCTCCTAGGAATATTTAGTATGGTCTAATAAGAGTTGGAATAATACAATTAATAGTATCTTTTATTTCTAGTACTTACTGTATTCCGTGTATGGTTCTAATCCTTTAAGTACATGCTCTTACTTCTTCCTCACTGTCGGTTGGATATGATGAATTGTGCGCATTCTACTGATAAGGAAATGAAAGTGCAGAAATGTTATGTGACTCTTTTAACATCATGGTTTGGTCAGAATTCAAAACCAAATGTGTGACTTGTGTTGTTTTGTTTTTTGTTTGTTTGTTTGAGAGGAAATACAGGGCTCATGCTATTAATCATGCTATTATTTGTCAACTTAGCAAAGGATCCCAGGCTACCCTTGCTCCCAAAACTCAGAAACCAGTCTAGGAAACATGTGGATTTCTCCAGATGCAGTCCAGAAATGAAGGAGGGGAAAAAAACCCTTCTATTTTCCCTTTCTGATCCATGTCTCTTGTCTAGTGTGATAACAGCAGGGCCCAGATATTTTTTGATTTTTCCAACTCTATTATCAGTAATCAATCTTAAGCATTTGAAAATCAAATACCAAGAATTTGATTCCTTTATTTTCTGCAGACTTCTGTATTGTCCCTCACAGGCAATGAAGGTAGAAAATTCTAGCTACCTAGGATAGGGAAATGGGCAGAAAATACAAGGAATTCAAGAGAAGACGAACTTTAATAATAACCCAGAACATTTTCTTGTCATAGGCTTGACACTTATTAATCTGTGAGAATTAGATGGTTTAGTGTGATGGTGGTTATATATGTTTTTAAATAAGATTATAAGAATGTTTGACGTATATTCAGTGACTCTTTTAATTTTTAATTAGTACTGCATTTAAAATTCTGAAACACTAAATATTCCATCTTTCCTAAATGCAGATTCTTAGATAGCTATCAGAATGATGGCAGTTTAGTATAGAAGTTGCTGGTTTCACTTTAGAATATCCCATTAAAGTTGGTGGTTTGTCTTTTTTCAGGTTAAGAACACAGGAGAAAAAATGACATGGGTCCTAGATATATGTACTAATATACAAGCATGCATTGTGTTAAAAAATTACTGGTTTTCTACTTATAATTATCAAAATAACATTAGAGATACCTAAGTAGTTGCACCTTAGGCTTTTCCAGAAATACAGACCTATTTTTCAACTTTAATTTGTATCTGAGCCAGGCTCGGTGGCTCAGCCTGTAATCCCGTGCCTTTGGGAGGCTGAGATGAGTGGATTGCTTGAGCCCGCGGGTTCGAGACCCGCCTGGGCAGCGAGACCTCATCTCTACAATAAATCAAAAAAATTAGCCGGGCATGGTAGCGTGCGCCTGTAGTTCCAGCTACTTGGAAGGCTGAGGTGGAAGGATAGCCGGAGCCCAGCAGGTGGAGGCTGCGGTGGCCGGGAGCGGCCACTGCACTCCAGTCTGGGCGACAGAGTGAGACTCCAACTCAAAAAAAAAAAAAAAAAAAATTTGTATCTGTGTTTATCTGACAATTTTAAGCCATGTCTGGGTTACCTTTACAAAGATTTTTCCCTCAAAATACTTCCTACAAGATAGGACACAAAAAGCAATGTGTTAGTGGCTCCAGTTTCCTTTAAAAGATCCTCAGGGTAATGAAACATCACTTGATTTGTCCAAAGAGTTGCCTACAAAATAACAAGACCCCAAAAGAAGGCCTCTGCAATCTGTCCAGCAAACTGCTATTGTCATTAAAATTCATGAATTGTCCTGGCTAGACTTAATCCCAAGGTTTTCTCTAGTGGCCCAAGACACCTCCACTCTTGGGCTTATTACTTTATGAGCAAAAGATGCTCCATTATGTTCCAAGGACAGGTGATGAAATTTGAATAACTATGTGAGAATCAGAAATGCTCTACTTTGTATATGTACCAACTTTATAATTTAATCATCAATGTATTCAATAATCAATAACTATGTATAATTTGTAAACTGTCAGTTATTCCTTCATTTTAATATAAGATTAGACCCTTTAAACCATCATTAGACCCAAAGCACACCTCCTTTGTTCTGACCTCCTCTCTGACAGAGAGACATGAGTCCCTGAACTTTTGATTATTCAAAATGCAAACATCAAGGGAACTCTGGAGTGGCCCCTGCAAACCTTGAGAACTTTTTTTTTAATTAAGAAAGGTAGGTTTCATTAAGGGGAAGATACATCGTGAAGGGCACAATGGGCAGGACAACTGCTAGAGTGATTGCTGTCTGCTGGAACTTTGTCTGCTGGAACTTTTTTTTGACACTGAGGAATACCTTCATCTGAGCCACCTGGTGTCTAGTCAAAGATTCTGAGTCCTAAGCCCCCACCCTAGAAACGCTGATCTAATAAGTAGGAGCGGAGCCCAGAAATCCACATTTTTAACAAACACCTCAGAGGAATATCAAACCTGTCAAAGTTTTGAAATGACTTTTATTACCCACTTCATAACATCTAGAAAATGATTGGTCTAGACCAGTTGTTTTCCAACTTTGGCAGGCATCCAATCAGCTGGAGGGCTTGTGAAAACAGATTGCTGGGCCTCATCTGCAGAATTTCTGATGTAGTGCCTCTAAAGTGGGGCCCAAGAATTTGCTTTTCTTTCCAATTCCCAGTGATGCTACTGCTGCTGACCCCAGCTCTGTACTTTGAAAAAATACTGATCTAGACAGTCAGTCTTTCTTGAACACATGCAAAGGCAAACACTTTTTCAAAATATATTAATAGGTGTCATATTAAAAGGGCTAAACAAAGTCTAGGCAAATTCTTTCTTGTCCAAGTTCCCATTTCATAATACTAACATGCATTATTAATTCCAAGTGGGATGTAGGATGTAACATTTCCCAAACATATCTTACCATAGAACTCTCTTCTCAAGGATAATCTTA
Organism: Carlito syrichta; assembly: GCF_000164805.1. Taxonomy (NCBI): domain Eukaryota; kingdom Metazoa; phylum Chordata; class Mammalia; order Primates; family Tarsiidae; genus Carlito; species Carlito syrichta. The sequence goes on along the minus strand of NW_007218549.1, from coordinate 195,324 downwards.
GGAGAGCCTGATATCACACCATGACAAATTAATGCATCCAAAAACTTGGATCTCTCCCATCCTCAACCAAACCTCACCCCTTGCCCTCATTCCCCAATGCCAATGCCAGGAGAATCTGACAACACAGGGAAGGAGATGCATTTCCCAGAGTTCAAATTGATGTGCCTAACCCAATAATTTCCTTGGCCTGGAAATGAAAATACAATGATTATCTTATTATGGCAATTATTTAGTTATTTCTAACCTACAATCAGGACTGATTTCTTTTTCTTGCTAAAGAAAAGAAATACACTCCTGCTGAATGAAGGACTTTTCTATTACTAAATCCAGCAGTCCTCCCCTGTGATGTGAGAAGGGCCCTGGTTGATGGCAACAAATCCCATTTTTAGTTTTAAAAAAATCTGTTTTTGTAAAAATATATTTTTAATTGATGCTGTTTATGTAACACTGCCAATGCATACTGAAGTCATATTTCCCAAGTCAATATTCTCTAAGTACAGTGCTCTCCACTTGACTCTGCTTGAAGAGAAATCAGAGAATCAAATTTCATCAAGATAGTTACTAAAGTATGAAAAATCATTCTACTCACTGCCCCATACATCCTTAAAATATGAAGCATACAAGATTTAAGATATAGAAACACATACATCAAAAGCTGTTTTCTTTAAAATGCTAACTTTCCAACTTTGCAATTTTGGCAACATTTTCCATGTTCTGCCTTCTGGTGGGAGAAATAATGAGTAGGAAGAAGAAAACACTGTGAGAAGGCAGAGAGAAAGGTAAAAGCTAATGGCTACAAAGCCTGTTTGCTTGAAGATGTTGCTCCCTGCATATTGTTCTGATTTGGGGAAGTATTGGCAGGTTTGTCCTGTTTACTTCTGCTAGTTTAAAAAATTTCCTATTTTCATCCTAACATCATCTCTCTTTCTCTTCCTTTCCCTTTTTTGTATGTATGTATATATGTGTGTGTGTGTGAGTTTGTGTGTGTGTGTGTGTGTGTGTGTGTGTGTGTGTAAGATACGGCACAATGAAATAGAAAAGGAGAGAGAGTAGAATTAAGAAAAAGAGAAACTTACACTGCATCATCTGGGTTTGTTGAACTAAAGTGGATCAACTAAGGCCACATATAATGTACTCCTTAAAACAGAAGGGCAAAACACTGTGGGGAGGGGACAAAGGATGAGGAAAGGGCAGGAAACCAATGGTTTTAAGCACTGCACTATCTATTGATGGTAAAAATGTGGCGAATTGAAATAGTCTATTTGATTAAATATAGAGCCTGCTAAAGAAACAAAAGGAAAAGCATCCTCATCTAGGCAGTCAGTAAACGTTCTCATCTCATGAATTTCCTAACAGCAGTGAGGCACTACCCACAAAACAACCCTGCGCTCTGGAATGCAGTCTCCTCTCATTTCCACCCACTGTTCCTGAGGCAGGTAAGTGCAGCAGGAACAAGGATTTGAAGTGCACTTCCTCTCTCCACCAGGTGAGGCGAGGCGCCAGCAGCCTGCAGGGTCAATCCTTCAGACCCGCGCAAGTCCACTTCTCAGAGTCTTCTGCATATATGCAATGAAACCTGTTTTTCTGAATAGGCAATGCCTCAACACGCCAATGACTCATCTACGTACATGTTTCATTTGTAACACCTACAAATGGATAACAATTCATAACGCTATAATGAAAATTAATTTGTTTGGTAAATTTTTAAATAATACCTTAATTATTTGCAATGCTTTCATTGATTCCATGAATAAAAATAATGATGAGCTTAAGTTCCAGTTAATAACTACTCTGGTTGTCATTTCAATGAGTTTGTATAATTCACATAGTTTTGATGTAAGAACCTCAATAACAAGCAAAACAAACTATAGAAAATAGGTCACAAATAGTAATAACTAAATTCTTAAAGTTGATGTTACACAAAAGTTGGAGGGCTGTAGGTGCAATATAAAATGATTAAATAATTTCCTTGACCTGGAAAAGAAAATACTATAGTTATCTTATTATGTTAATTATTTACTTATTTTTAACAAATCTGTTTTTTGGTTGAATCACTTAAACTTCTCCATATCAATTTTTCCATCTGTAATTGGAGATGATAATAATGACCAAATAAAGTTATCATAACATAAGGATAAGACAGAGGACCTCGTACAACTGATACAGAGACCTGCTAACATTCATCCATATTGCCACAGCCCCTAGAGAAGGACATGGCAAGGGTTCAAGCACTCCTGCACATTCCTGAGCACATTACTGAGAATCCTCTTGTCTTCTATGCACTCCCAGTAAGTAGTTTCAGAGGATCCTTGACTTCCCTGCAGACTACCCTCAAAGATGTAAATCCTTATTTACTTCATTTCTTACTAGTCATAGGTTTGAACAGTATAGTATCAATCTAATCATAAGTCTTATGATTTGTATAACTTTTGCATCAGTGTAATTGTAAGTCTTGTGATTTGCATAACTTTTGCAATGCGTGATGTCAGGTCTTGTAAACTTGCTTTCCTCTAAATGTCACTACCTAAATGTAAAATGCAGCTGTAACTTAAGCTCTATACAATGTTCTGCTGGTCATGTGGCTAATGTATAGGTACTGACAACTCTGGGCTATAAAAGTGGACTGCAAGTCCTGAAGGGTGGGCAGAACCATTTTAGAAAAACCTCAAGTCTGGCTCTGCTCCCTGGATTCGAATACAGAAATAAACTTCTTTCTACCAGTTCCCTAACCCCTTTGATTTATCGGTATCAAGGGAGCAACCGAGTGTTACTCGGACCATAACACAACAAAGCAGGCACCTACTATATATCAGTTATCTCCGTGCTTAATGCTAATATTCAACTTCTCTGTTAAAATGTGTGAAGTAAAGTCTCTCACAGAAATCTCCTTATCTTACACCTAAATTTATGAACCAAGTTGATATCTTGCCAAAAAGTCAACAAAACCAGAAAAAGAGAATAATACAATGCCATGAACTTCAAAACCTGACATCCAAGGAAACAGATAGATGATTCTGGAGCCTGGTAGAGCAGAATGTTTTGTGCAGCCCCTGATCTCCCCAGAACTCATATGGGCGATACAGGGACATATTGAAAAATGTCACTGCATTTCTTTAGTGTAACCATGAAACAAAACTACACTAAATGTATGGGCTCGAAAAAGTGCACTGCTTTGTTCTCTCTTGGGAGATTCCACTTGAGCTCCCCAAATTAACTAAGTGTCCGATCATATTTAAACCATAATTTAATCCAATAGTCCAATTAGCCCCTGTATCTATCATTGTTTAATGGAAAAAGAACAGAAACTACTCTTGGTATGTTAAACAGAAATCAAATATGTAGAAAATTCTCAGAAGGGCTGGAAGAATGGGAGTGAGCTAGGCTCCCATTGGTGCTATTGGATCCAAGAGCAGACCACCATGGCTGCAACTCTGCACTGAGACAGCCACTGCCGATGCCCCAACACAACTGCCTCTGGACACCCACAAAGCTGGTCATACCTGAAATCCCTGCCATTGCTACAAGTGCTCCTATGTCTCTTTCAGACACAGCAGCAGGAAATGACGTTGTACTTCTCTTTTACCAATCAAGAGACAGACAAGTGCATCCCAAATCCTGGCTATTCAGGAGACGAGACATGTTCTAAACATTTCAGTCTCTGCTCTGCAGGAACACACCGGTGAAAGGGGAATCAAATGAAGACTGAGTGACTCAGTCTGTAATATACTCCACTGTGGGTCCGTTGCAGCTATACAATACAATGGCATGTCCTTCTTGATTTATTTCTTGGGAGACTCAATATCTATATGCATTTGCCTGTCAATTTCATTTCGCGTAGGCCAACATTTAGGTCAGATTTTAGTCAACAAGCCATCAAATTACTGCTTGAGCTGACACACTGAATCCAGAGACTCCAGCAGGATACCTATACAAATTAGTTGGCCCAAAACAAAGTTATGTTTCTGCCTCCTGGGCTGGCACTCTTAGAAACCATTCCCACCCTGATTCCTTGGGTTTCTGTGTATATAAAATAGCAAAATCTATTGGTATGCACATCTTCTCTTTCTAAGTCCAGCTTGCATTTGTCTTCTGGGGCAGGCTGGGACCTGACTCCAGCTATAATTGGTTGGGAAGCAAAGAAACCTGGAGATGAAAGGGCAAGAGAAGGTTGGCAGCTTACCTAACTCAAGTAAAGTAACTAGCACATCTTCAAGCAAACTACAATTAGCTTTCCAGACAGGAAAAGGGAGCCTTTTTTGCTTGCAAGGTATTGGAGATTTAGGGTCCTCAAATTTAGCTGAACACACAGTACAATTTCCATCAGTGCTCTAATTTTCACTCAAGAGATATGGCAAAATGAAAATTCAATTTATATTGTAACTTGACAACCTGTTGAATCAGGTGATCTGGGGTAACAGTAGATAAGCATGAGATACACAATTATCTTAGGGCAGTCATGGAAGGTAGTCATGGAAGCTCTCCAGTTCTCTGAACTTTTTTAACCTGATAATGTAAAACCCTGACCTTGTCATTTTAATTATTTTTTTCTTATTTATCATTATTTTTTAAGCCAGGGTCTCACTCTGCCACCCAAGCTGGAGTACAGGGGCATGATCACAGCTCATCACAGCTTCAACCTCCTGAGCTCTGGCAATCCTTTCACCTCACCAACACTCCTGGCTAATGTTTTCTTCATTTGCAGAGATGAGGATATTTTGTTATGTTCCCCAGGCTGGTCTCGAAATCCTGGGTGCAAGCAGCCCTCCCGTCTTGGCCTCCCGAAGTGCTGGGATTACAGGTGTAAACCACCATGCCCATCCTGTTTTCTTTCTTTAATCCCTCCAGAGTTATCTCCTGGGCAATCCCACCTCACAACCCTTGAAGTTTCTCATTCTCATTCTAATGATTTGTCATAGCAACCACTTTGCCACCGTCTAGGCTTCCCATGGGCACATCATTCCAGGAAGCCATAGAGATTTAATTATTTTTCATCACTATGTGCCATAAATTATGAGCCCCATTTTCTAATGGTAACTTGAATGCCATTCTCTACAAAACCAACAAGATCAGATAACTAATCCAATGTTTCTATCCTTGAAAGTCTATTACCTGCAACCACTTCTGGACAGAGGAAACAGAAACCACTCTAGATATATCTGGGGAGAGAGTCTTAAGGGTGAAAAATAGATTTCATGCAGGGAAGAATGTTTTTAATAATTGTAAAGACCATAAAAGCAGAAGTCAGAAGAGGGGAACACACCACCATAGGTGCAGCCCAGGATCAAGAAGCATCTGCTGCGGCCACCACTGCTAAGGCTCATCATCTCTTTACCCCCACAATGCTGGAAACCGGAGGCTGGCTGCAGTAACCGCCTAACTTGCACTAGATGTACGCGAGGCTGACGTTACAAACTTCACATCTCACATCCATGCAGCCATTTGGTAAAAGCTCGTTTACAGCTAGAACCCAGATGCTTCGTGTCTGAAAAACATGGATATGCATTATCAGCTTCTAGGGAACTGAAAATGCGACACAAACAATTGCAAGTGCAAGCGATAATTTTATTGAAAGCAGAAGTACACTCCATGCAGCAAGAAAGACGGAGCCGGCTGTCCGAAAAAGGACAAGTCCCTAACCGTGAGCTTCTGTTTTACAGAGTTTTTTCTCATTCCATTTTCCTAATTCTCCTCCTGTCAATCTGCGTTTCGTGATTTGATGGACAGGTCTCGCGTTATATAACCTTTTGGAACTGCGCATGCGATTTCCCCATGAGTACCTAAGCGAAACCCATGGGGGGAAGAGGAGCTTTAAAGCCACAATGCTAATCAATGCTAATGATATGGTAATAACCAAAAGGTAATAGGAGGAAAGCCTTAGGAATGCGCATGCGTGCAGGTCTGGAAAGTCCCCTGTGGGTAGAGTCCAGTGTTAGGGAGGATGCTGCCACGGAAAGATGGAAGGGCCTTCTATAACGAACAGGGGACCTGGGGTGGGGACGGGTCTGAAACTGGGTACTCCAGGGTGTGGCCGGGGGCAAGATATGCTGAGGACGTATCATGTCTAACTGCTAGCTACAGAATGGAGGAGAAACATTCACAAAGTCCGCCAGAGTCTCAGAAATTTTCAGTCTCTGTCTGGCTATATATGCTCAGTCTTTCGGAGTTCCTGCTCGACCTCCCTTTTCACTACCTAAGATCTCATCCAGGAGAAGACAACTTGAGCTGGTTCGTGGGTGTCCAAGGGCTGGCACTGGCTGGTGTCTGGGGTGTTGTCTTTGTCCAGCTGCTTACTGGCGGCCTGCTGGAGTCGCATGCTTTAGTCTTTAGTTGGTGACGTTGAGGGACATCAGTTATCTCCTTCTGAATTGAGATGTCATTATACTACTTTGCCCCTTTTGTTTATTTTGAAATCTGCTATCATCAGGTTTTAAAACTAATGAGGAATGCTAAAGACGAATAATGTTATAAATACAATGCTTAAATAATCTATCCTTTTTGCAATTTTTCACTTTTAGTGGGATTTCTAAAAAGAAGTCTAATCTTACAAGTATAGACAGCATTTATTTTAAAATACCTTTCCTTTCCCAAGTGTGATTAATCTTCATGGAGGGATTAATGAGCAGTGGAAAAATATGAGAATAACCTGGAGCGGGGGAGGAATCATGCAAGTTATACTTAATCAGGGCTGGGCATGCATTTCTAAATGTAACCTTTCTGTTTGGTAGAGTGTGGAGAGCATTCACAGATCCAGAGAATTTAGGCACTAATAAGCTTGTACAGGAAAAGATCATGAGCTCCATTTTGGCAGTGTTGAGATTGAGGTGCCTGTCATGAGCCGAATGCATGTTACACAATAGAAGAAAGTGGGGGCTGGAGATATTATCTGAAAGTCCACCCAGCAGAGTTGAAACTGTGGATATGGTGAAGTCAGTTTTATCAAACTCATGCCTGAACAAGGCTATGATATCTGAACTCAAGTCTCAGATATGAATTACACATATATGATGAAAAGCAGGTTCACTGTTTACCAAATTGTCTGACTCCGGTGAGACGGAACACACACACGCCAGTCACGTGAACAGGTGAATTACTTACAGATAGGGTGCAAGGGACAAAAGTTTACCATCTATTATAAGCCTATTCCCCAGCACATACTCCACTTGCATTAAAAGAATTAGGGCCCCTCAATTGTAATACCTGGGCTATTTACCTCAGAGGCCATTATGGGGAAAACCTTTGAAGAACATCCTGTCCCTGGGGGAGGTTCCAACTTAACTCAAATTGTTACACTCCCTAAAGGGGACAGGAGTTCAAGGCTGTTCCTCCCCATCTCAGACTGTTGTATCCCAGCACATTCTAGTAATTCTTTTTTTTTTTTTTCTTTGAGTCAGTGTCTCAATCTATTGCCCAGACTGGAATGCAGTGGCATAATCATGTCTCACCACAGTTTCAACCTCCTAGGCTCAGGCAGTCCTTCCGCTTCTCCCTCACAAGTAGCTGGGACTACAGGCAAGTGCCACCACGCCTCACTAATTTTTTTTTTTTTTTGGGTGGGGGGCATGGGAGATGAGGTCTCACTATGTTGCCCAGGCTGGTCTCCAGCTCCTGAGCTCAAGCAATCCTCCCACTTGGCTTCCCAAAGTGCTGGGATTACGGTCATGAGCCACCATGCCCGGCCCTCTACCCTCTACAGTTATCTTGAGAACTACAGCAAGAAAGAGGGGAGAACTAAGTGTGTCCATGACCACCCCAAATGTGGCAGAAATAATTTATGAAATCAATACTAGGCTTAGTACTAACTTATAGAAATAGGACAAACATTATAATTTCTTTTCTTGTTTATATGTTTGGCATCCTTAAGGAATCCTGGCAGCATGTGAGAAAAAAAAAAAGTTCTAGAGCAAATCACATTCAAACCCCACCAAAGGCATGAATGCTTGTACCATCTGCAAAGATCTCCAGAGAAACTGCTTTTATATCCCTATTCACTAGTCCATTCTAGCACATAATTGACTTCATGCCTCATGTCCAAAAGAAACCCAAAGTTCATGAGGAATTTCACCAAAAAAACGGACTTCTTCTTACCCCCTAAATGAAGAATTTTATTGCTTTCTTGTTCTACCAGGGGGAGTGAGGGCCACCTAAAAGCCCAAACTTCTCCTGCATGCAGCCTACTTAGGTAGAAAATCCTCACTTGTATCCCACAACTTTATAATAAATAAATAAATTTTAAAAAACAAAACATAAAGTAACATAGGAGTTTAATATACAAATGAGAAAATATAGAGAAATATATGTATAGGCACCCAGAAAAGAATCACTTTGACTACCATGTCACCTATAGAGAAAAAAACAAATGAGATCATGCAGCCATGTTTTCCTTCTTTTCAAAATTTTATCATTATGTCCATCTATCCATCTTTATATATTTTCAACATCAGTTTTAGAGATTGAAGAAGATTTATGGAAACCCAATTTAAAATGCTAAGAACAGTGTGTGTGTTTAGGTATGTCTGAAATACTGCTTTCTCTTAAAGTGTATTCCAAATACCACTTGCTGCAGAAACACCTACTGTGGGGGCAGGTGGGACAGGGGAAGGGGGAGAAGAGTCCCAGACCTATGATCTCAGGATCTCTAGGTGGGAATCCAGAAACTCACGTTTGTAGCAAGTTCCCAGAGAATGCTTATTTCACCAAGTTTGAGAATCAGTGACTCATTTTAAAAAGAGAACCCATCTTCCCCAACACACCAGAATATTTCTGTTCTCTTGAACTTTTCTGCTCTCTGATTTTTATTTTAGGAGACAACACTGGATGGTCTTTGCAACTTGACAAATATTATGCCAGTTACCACAAAATGACTTCCTCATATTCCTTTGAGACAGAAACATCTGAATGCTGTAAGTAATCAGAGTGGTTGTCTTCTTTTCATAAACTTATAATAAGACACCATGTTTTTAAAAGTTGGATCCAACGTTTTTACAAAAAAAAAAGATTAATTACAGTTTTCTCGTTGCAAACTCTATTAGAGATGCAATCTTAACTTGGGAATTTTATTTTTAAATGACTCAGGGATCTTAAGTATAAAAGTAATAAATCATGTCAGGTATTACTGTGAACAAAATTAATGTTAGTCAGTCAGGGTTGCTATTTTTTATATGCATTCCCTTTTCACAATCACTATAAATGCTGGTGTAGAGGAAATTGAGAAAATAGAAGAGCAGAGAAGTTATTTGTATTTTAATATTTGCAAGAGAAAAATTTTCCGGGGTCTAAGCTATATGTTAGAGCTACAAATGCCTTATTAATTATAACTTTCTATGTTTAGTCATATACTAAAAACTTACAAAACTTACACAAACACTGGAGGGAGTGTGAAAGGATATAAACTTGAGGATTAACTCTATTATATTTTAAATCTAGAAGATGTATTTTTAAAACTCCTCTTAAATATTGTCTATTCTAATAAATTATGCACATGTAAATCTGAGCTTGCAGCTGTAGCTTTTCAAAACCTTAGTTAAAAAGCAGGAATTCAGGGAAAGACTCCTTTACTATGTTTTTTTCTTTTATGCTCTATCACAAATGTAAGGTCCAGCTTTTTAAATTTTTAATTTTTTTTGTCTTCACTACTCAAATGAGATTATTAAACAACTAGGAACAATTCTCAATTTAAGGACATACATAGCCTTCCCATGAGTCTCATAGGTGACTCAGCAATCTATCTTAGCATCATGCCTGCCTCCCAGAAGACGGAGACCAAATAATTTAATCAAGAAAAAGCAAAAAACTTTGGGGAAAGAAAAAAGTGAACAGGTATAATTTAACTGATAATACAATTTAAAATAATGAATTAAACCATGTTATCTCAAAATATCATTTTTTATTTCTTTTATTGTATGTTATCTTTTCATTTCTTAATTTTTAATTGAACCTTTTTATATTTCACCTTATTCCCAAAAGTATTTCAGCAACTTGATATGCAAATACAACAACTAACAGACTTAAATCATTAACATGCTATAAAAGACAAACATTAACTGGTAAATGGAAAGAAAAATGAAAAAGAAAATTACGTAAGAAAATCCTTGTGGAGAAAAGTTCAGCAACTCTATGCAAAGCTTAGTTCTGAATTTTGTAGCTAGTAGGTCAAAAAGGGAAAATAATGAGTTACCTAAATTTCATAGTCTGGATTATAAAACAAAAACAAACAGATAGGGGGGAAACACACCAAGTCAGCAAGAGAAATATATTTTTACCTGATCTTGCACTCTGTAAGAAATCTGTCACAAGTATAATTACATAAAAGGAATGGAGCTACTCGACAAAAGATGTATCAAAAAAGACAGAGGTAGGCTGGGCACATGTCTCACGCCTATAGTCCCAGCACTTTGGGAGGCCGAGGTGAGAGGATAGTTTGAGGCCAGGAGTTCAAGATCTACCTGGGCAACAAAGTGAGACCCCATCTCGACAAAAAAGAGAAAAATTAGTCAGGCATGATAGTAAAGTAGGTATAGACCCAGCTACTCAGGAGATTGAAGCAGCTAGACTGCTTGGGCCTAGGAGTTTGAGGCTGCAGTGAGACATGATCCTGCCACTGCACTCCAGCCTGGGCGAGAGTGAGACTCCGACTCAAAAACAAACAAACAAACAAACAAAAGAGCAGAAGTAGTGTTTTTCATCAGTACTTAATAAAGAATAAATGTACAATTTTTAATTAGATTACTTAAAGACAATTTGGGGAATTACAACTACTAATTAAATATCTTTTTCAAACTTGAACATGATATAAAAATAGAACGGCAAGAGTAGTGTAAAATCTGGGGGTGAAACCGAAGTTTCCTAGTGCACCACTTTATTTAAATCAGATTATTATAGAAATGATTAGAAATTTAACTGAGAATGGCTTACAATCATTTTTGACTAGGTAAAAGAATGTGAGAAATTCATTTTTGTTTTTTTGAGTTGGAGTCATACTCTGTCACCTAGGCTGGAGTGCAATGACACAATCATGGCTCGCTGCAACCTTGAACTCCTAGGTTCAGGCGATCCTTCTGCCTCGTCCTCCCAAGTAGCTGGGACTACAGCTTCACGGGGTCTTACTATGTTGCCCAGGCTGGTCTCAAACTCCTGACTCAAGCAATCCTCCCACCTCAGCTTCCCAAAGTGCTGGAATTACAGGTGTGAACCACCGTGCCCAATGAATTCACATTTTTAAAGTCACCTTTCAAGAGCAAAATCATGGAAAACATTAACATCTATAATTTACCAATACATTAACAGAGTTTAAATTTGCAGGTTATGGAAAGTACAGAGATTTGGAAAGAACTGCTTTACTCAACCATAATTTCATTAGCATTTGTTTTCTGGCGCATTTTTCATCTTTTTAAATTTTTAACATAGAAGAAATTTCCTGTACAAACTATTTTTAACAAATTTCCAATTAGCATGTTAGCATAATCAGATACTCATGTTACTACAAAACCTTTTAAAATACACTGTGAATATTAAATTTTGTAAGTGACATAATTTACTCAATCATTCCTTGGCTGTTGGATACTTATGTGTTATTTTTTCATTTTTCCCTATTTCAGATAACCCCATAACCAATATATGTGGATTATTGTAATTTATTCCATATATCTGAAAAAACACCCTGGAATTAATGCTAATTTCACTGCCCTTCACTCTTGGCCTTCTGACTCTCGCTCTCAGGACCTTCATCTTGCTTCCCAGCCTTCACCATTCAGGTCCCACAGCAGACACATGCATTGCTCTAATAGACACAACTTTAACTTAAAGAGGCAGAACCAATTTGCAAAGATCCACAGCCAAAATGGATACTTACAGTTATAAAACTGCTTTAAAATTCTTGGCAGATACTCTGTTTACACAAAACACTAAATCTAAGTTATGGTCTTGATCTCTTGTAAACCCCTGAGGAGTCTCTGGAGTTACTGGGAAAGAGAGGAAGAACACATGTGACCCCATATCTGAGCACAGGGGCACTTTGCTAGCTCAGCATTTTCAGCAAATTGTGCTCACGAGCAGTCATGCACTGGGGTCTCAACTCTGCCACTGAGACACTGGCCCACTTTCTGGAAGATTCACTGTGACGGTCAGAAACTGGAAGCCTGCAAGCACATACTTCTAATAGACAGTCCTGTTTGTCCCATGATGTTTCAAAATTAGCAATTATCATTTAAAAAATAGGTAATGATACATAAAACCCTGCATTTCTGGCTTCTTTGAGGAAGTTGACAGACTTGGCTACACATGTTCCTATTCTACAATGGCAACAGACAGGAGACATTGTTCCATTTGGACATCGGGACACAATCTACATCGACTTTACCTGACACCTGTAGACATTTGGTCTGTAATCCCTGATATGGAGTTTAGGCTCCGGAAGTAATGTGAGAGGGAATATTTCTCATTGCTCTCAATAATTGTCCATTCCCCATCAGGGCAGGAAACAGGCTGTATGTATTACACTAAATAATAATCCCATTATACTTTTTAGCTATATGAACACATCATTGCAAGTTTCTAATAGCCTTTAGATAAATTGAATCACATGCTTTTAAGACTGTCACTACAGTCCCAGAAGATGGCCAAAGGCACACATCTCATTCTCCCTTCACCCAACAATAGTGGAAATAGAGTGCTGTGGAGGAAAATGTTCACTCCCATAAGGGAAATTTTAGACATCTTCCTCTTTCCCTACATAAGCCAAAGGAAATTTTTTTTAAATCCTCATAAGAATTCCTTAATTAAAAAAAATTCTGCCAACATTACCATTTGTGTTTAGTTCTCCTCTTTCTTGCTAGTTAAAAATGACTTATTCCTTCTTTCAAGGTTTTAATTATGCTAAATAAATACTATATTTTTAGAAAGCAGTTCTCATATGAACATTAAACCCATCACACACTACCGTGTCACCCCTTGGTGGCAGAAGAACAATGATTTCACTCATTTTGCAACAAATGGAGAACAGTCTTTCTGGGCTTGTAAATGTGTATGTTTCCAAATATTTATGATCGAGCATCATTTTAATGTTAAACAAAAAGAAAACTTTTAGAAGCTTAACTTACAGCATTGCCCAAGTTGCTTAGGTAAGACATGATATACTTTTGTACTAAATAATTTTCTCATAGCTTTTCATTTCTTTCTTTTCATTACCTTCCTCTTCCTGGTCCCTCACTGTCATCATGCCTTACTGCTTCCCCTTTATCCAGTGGTTGGTTCTGTGCCCATGCAATGTGGTTGCCGAGATCTAGAGCTTCACTGTGATGAAACCAATTTACGAGCGGTTCCATCAGTCTCTTCAAATGTGACTGTAATGTAAGTAGAAAAGAACAATTCATCCTGACAGCCAGGTAACACCTGTAAAGATTGTATCATAATTGAGACCATGTTGTGGTATTGGCAGTAGTGGGATTCTGCCAGGGGAGGGGGAAACACGCCTCATCAACAAGGGTACCTGCATAATGAACATTTGTATACTTAACCCTGAATTGTACCTCACATCTTTCAAATTAAAAATTAAAAAAGACCATATCATTATTAATAATGTATTTTTCTTCAAAGATAGTGTCATTGTTCTAGGCCAGTTATAACGATTACTGATACTTATTTTGCATTTATTAAATGTTAGCCCCTATCTTATATTATTCCTTATATTAACTTATTGAATCCCTTATAACAATCATACGAGGTAGTTAGTATCAGCATATTTTACCTTAACCAAAGATGTCATCAATTGCGTGTGCTACTAAAGAAAACGACTGCTAATTAAACTATTCCATAGAATTTTCCTATTATATGGAATTTTTACTTGACACTTGTTGAAAGAGCTCTTTCAGAATTTATTGGACATAAATTATAATGCAGTCTTGCATATAAGAAAAAAATAAGAAAGAAAACAAGTAAAATAAATTAGATAAACTGTTTCCAGAACTTCACATTTAAATCTAACTTGTATGAATCACATTTTGACTTAGAGATGTTGTTGTTTTTAATCTACGTAATCCAAGCTTATGTAATAGAAGAAAATTATTCTCATAATTGGTTTGCTGATATCTAGTACTTGTGGTTGTTGATTTCTAGTACTAATTTGAATTCAGCCAAACTTCAGCAACACAAACATGCACATTTGACTGAAGCTTTGAAAAAGATGTCAGTGGAGGTTGCATATTTTAATCCAATATTTTTGCTGAGTTGTTTTCTTTTTTCATCCAGATGTCTTAGTGCCTTGTGACCCTGACTTTTGGGGTATGTGAGGACAAAATAGGAATAATTCTTGAGTTTACCAATGTTGGCAAGTTTTACCTTTTTCAAACCAAACCACACAATACAACTCAAATAATTCATATGCAAGGGAAGGAAGAGTTTCTATAGAAAGAGGTACCATCACACCCACAGCATCTGGGGAGTTTATGCAATTTATAGTGGACGAGGAATATGAACTGAGAACATTACCAGGGTTTTCCAAAGAGGTAATATTAGATCTTCTGCATTCTAATCTCTCCTTGCTTTCCCATGGCTCTTTCTCACAGCAATATGGAGAGACTTTGTGGCAGTAAGTGAGAAAGATTAGGACTTCAATGTCAGATATTTTTTTCAATTTGTAATTAACTTGGGCCAGCTGTGGTGGCTCCTGCTCTAATCCCAACATTTTGGGAGGCTGAGGCAGGAGGATTGCTTGAGGCTAGAATTTGAAACCAATCTGGGCAACAAAATGAGATTCCATCTCTACAAAAAATAGAAAAAATTAGCCAGACATGGTGGTGTGTACCTGTAGACCCAACCACTCAGGTAGCTCAGGCAAAAGGATCACCTGAGACCAGGCGTTTGAGGCTACAGTGAGATATGACTGTGCCACTACACTCTAGCATGGGCAACAGAGTGAGACCCCAACTCAAATAGAAAAAGAGAGAGAGAGAGAGAGAGTAACGGGTCACTCAGTGGAAATTTTCTACAGGCATTTGGAGATGTAGGACTAAAGCTCAAAGCTTTATGTCTACAATATTTTATTAGTTAAAAAAAATAAGCCAATAGTCCAAGTAATGTTTATTGAATTTGAGATTTTTAGAAGAAATTTCACATAAATGCTAATGATCAAAACAGGCAAACATAGATAGATATTATTATTATTTATACGTTGTTCTACTTGCTTAGCATTTACTTTGACTATTTGAAAGTTGATTTTAAGATTCTGGGATTTAATCACTAGAATGACATGATCCAATAGTAAGAGCATTCCTTGTAAAAGCTAGAGCTAGCTTTGACAATAATGGTAAAACAAGGCAGTTTCTCTCACACACACTGACACTTTGTGAAAAATCAAACTTGTAATATCAATTTTGTAAATATAAGGATTTATTATATTAAAAAGTATTTTGTTTTGTTCTATTCTATAAGAATAATACCATCTACCTTTTCTATTTCAATAGGATGTTATGGAAATATAAAAAGTGCTGTTTGTAAAAATACTAACTGTCCTTTAGAAAGAAGGAGCCCACACGATCACAGTGACTCACTGTGGTTTTAACCTCATGAACTCAAGCAATCCTTCCAACTCAGCCTCCCAAGTAACTGGGACTACAGGCAGCCACCACCATGCCTGGCTAATTATTTTCTTTTTTTGTAGAGATGGTGTCTCACTTAGTTACCTAGGCTGGTGTCAAACTTCTGGGCTCAAGCAATCCTCCTGCCTTGGCCTCCCAAAGTGCTAGAATTATAGGCATGAACTACTGTGCCCAACCAAGAGCCCAACTTTCTAAGAAACATTACTTAGGAGTTTTTTTTTTTTTTTTTTTTTTTTTTTGTTGGAGTCTCACTCTGTCGCCCAGACTGGAGTGCAGTGGCCGCTCCCGGCCACCGCAACCTCGCCTGCTGGGCTCCGGCGATCCTTCCGCCTCAGCCTTCCAAGTAGCTGGAATTACAGGCATGCGCTACCACACCCGGCTGATTTTTTGATTTATTGTAGAGATGAAGTCTCGCTGCCCAGGCGGGTCTCGAACCCGCGGGCTCAGGCAATCCACTCACCTCAGCCTCCCAAAGGCGCGGGATTACAGGCTGAGCCACCGAGCCCGGCTCACTTAGGAGTTTTTAAATGAGCCTCCTTCCCTCTAGAGTATCTCTTTCTACTCAAATGCAATTAACCTCTTCCTTTTGAGTTCTCTCAGAGAACCTCATTTTTTGTCTCTCTCAAGTATATGAGACATCCCTCCATGTGCTTTAGTGACTGGAGTCCTGGTCTCCACCTGAAATGAGAAATGTATAAGCTCTGTAGGGACCTACACCACAGTTTTCCTGTATAGCCTCCAAAATTTCCAACAGAGAATAATAATCTCTAAATAAATGGTTTTGAAATGAATTTATAAGTAAGTAAATACAATAAAAATAAAACAAACGGATTCCTTGTTGACCCCTGGGCTGTAAGATTGAAGTTATTATTCAAAGAAAAGTTTCTATTTATAGACAAAGTATATTATTTGTCATCCAAATAGAGTTCAAACTTATAAAAATGTCCCTCTAAACAGGAACTTTATCTTTTTTTTTTTCTAAAGTGCAAAGAGCAGACATTCAACACATTTGTGGAGAAAATGAATGAATGAATGAACATATTTTTAAGAACACATTAAACTTTAATGTGACTCCTTTTATCAAACCCAACTATTTAGCAATTTATCTTACACGATACATTTAAGCAGTTATGAAGCAGAATTTGGAATCTAAGCCAAGTAAGAATCATTTGCAGAAAAGGGATTTTCATTAGCTAATATATGGAGGGAAAGAATGATCGGTAACAGCCAGCAACTGAGGGATTTCAAGAGAGGTTACTAGCTTATCAACCTTTAATAGTCATTCATTTAAAAAACCATTAAGTGGTGGAGTTTTAATACTACAGATATACTGTATTTGTATGTATCTGTGCTTTATAATTTCAAAAGTAAGTGGATTTTTTTTGTTTATTTGTTTTTTCAGGGGTTTTTGTTGTTGTTTTGTTTTGTTTTGCTCTTTTAGAACAAGTTCTAACCCCCAGTGAGAATGCATGGTCTGCTAGACTCTACAACAGTGTTTAGAGTCCAACAGTGTATTCTAGACAGTCTGAGAAACTCTTTTCTCTAAGAAGGATTCATTACCAAGTTTAATCAACACTGGTTCAAAAATCTAAATATTTGTTACTGCTTATTGTATGACACTATCTTAGCCTGCATGACAATGCAGTCTACTGCTCAATTTATAAGTATCATAATGTGTATTGATAGCACCATTTTGTTAGAGATCACCTAAATCAATCGTCCCTTTCGCAGTTACAGATACTGACTTGGAAAGATCATGTGTGGCTCATGCAAGGAGCCCTGGCCTCATTGATACTGATTTTTCACTTGTTTGATTTATTTTGTTTCTCTTACAGTATACCACTTTTCCACCAAAAAAAAAAGAAAGAAAGAAAGAGAAAAGAATGTTTGGGCCCTTTGCAATATAATACAATTATGTGGATCTGGTCTGTGTCAAACTGCTTATTTAATTGTGTTACAAGAGAAAAATCTTGCTATACAACTTATTGGAAATTGAAGTGAAATCACTTATTGAAGAAAAACGGTTCAACTATATGTATCTTGACAGTTTCCTTCATAACTAATTCTAAGATGGTAGAATATGAGCAATGGAATATTGAGGAATGGAAAATTATGTTCTTGAGTATGGTTTAAACAGAAAACAGTATTTTTATTGTCACTCAAAAACTAACATGGCTTTTGATGTTTGTAAAGTAAAAATAGAAAAAGAATATAACTGAAAATAAATTTTTCCCAGTTCTATTATTTTTAAAATCTTTTGTAAGAATTATATTGCTGTAATTAAGAAAAAGATCTTTAATAGTACAAAATCAACAATAAGACCTAGTTCAGATGATACTATAAATATGAGAGTGATATCATGAAGTAAAACGTTTCCTGAAGGCTAGTGTCAAAGTAAATCATTTTCTAATTAATTATCCATATTGCTGTAGTTTGCAAGTAAAGAAAAAACAACTTTGAAAACCAACATTTAATTTATTTCAGGTCTCTTCAGCAGAACTTAATAAGAAAACTTCCGTCTAATGCCTTTGAGAATTACCATGATCTTCAGAAACTGTAAGAAAAAATTTAATTCTTAGTATTAAAATTGACTAGTATTTTTTTGACATATAAGTTTCTTCCCACTTTTGTGGAGACCAAAACTCTGAGGGGAACCCAAAAAAATGGAATTATTTTTTGGAGGGCAGGTCCCTTTTAGTACAGGATTCCCCCACGAAGTACATGTTTTAGGAATCCATTGGTTTCAGTGTACCAGTTAGCGTTGTTTGGCTTCGGTGATTTTTTGGGGTTTTTTTTTGTTTTTATTTTTGTTTTTGTTTTTTGAGATTCTTTCAATGTGTTTGTCCATTTCATGATGGGTAATTTACAAGCACAACTCCCCACATTACACTGAGGTTCAGCAGTTTGGTTTTTACCAAAAACGGCAACTTTTTTTGTTTGCTTGTTTTCCTGGATGAAAAATGTCCTCAAAGGCAGGGGTCCCCAGTCCCCAGGCTATGGACCGGTACCCATTCAGGGCCTGTTAGGAATCAGGATGCACAGCAGGAAGTGAGCAGCAACGAACAGAGCTCCTGTCAGATCAGCTGCATTAGATTCTCCTAAGAGCATGAACCCTATTGTAAACTGCACATGTGAGGCATCTAGGTTGTGTGCTTCTTAGGAGAATCTAATACCTGATGATTTCTACACACCCCTACCCTCCCAGGTCCGAGGAAGTAAAATGGTCTTCCACGAAACTGATCCCTGATTCCAGAAATATTGTGGCGATCACTGCTCAAAGGGAAATGTTTTGCCCCTGTGGAAGAGTTAAAACAAAAAACAGCAGCACTAAAAGGCTTCAAAATTGTTGAATTTAAAAACTGTTTTGAGCAGTGGAAAAAGCATCTTGGTAGGTGTATTGCATCAAACAGAAAGTACTTTGAAGGTGACTGAGGTGTAAACTTGTAAGAATAAATACACAATATTTTATAAATAAATTCTGGTTTTGGGGGGTCCTGCTCATATACCACTGCTCACTACTAACTCCTCTTGAGGGAATTACTTTCCTGTTAGCTGGAGATTTCCAGGTGACATTTTTTTCTGAATAGTTCTAGAAGCTTCTCTAGAAAAATCTCAGACACCTGTCTCCCCCAAAAAAACGGGAGTGCGTGTGCTGTGAATCCTCCTACCATATTCCCCCAAAATGGAAATATGCAGGAGCTTTTACCCTCTGCATTATTCTAGAATAGGTCACCTCAATGCCCATCTTAGAGAAAGATTACCTTTTGCCAGATCTGCCATCAAGATGTGACAGTGAAGAATTTTCTTCCCTATGTTTTTAAATCCAGTCTCTACCTAAGATAGCAAACACTGTGTTCAAAACCTCTGAGCATGTTGTTTTGAGGCTTTGACTCCATTTTCACATCTGCCATGTAGGTTGAGCTTTATTTCACAGTTGAGTGGTGTCTGACATGCTAGCATCCCTTCAGTTTGGGGTCTTATGTGCATTCTCAAGGTCCACAATGGCCCAGGTGGTGTTTACCTGTTACTAAGGTCAAGTTTGTGACTAAATTATATTGTGGTATGCTTGAACTCTTGGGTTCATCTACTTTGTACCTAAATCATGCTATCTAGAAAAATCTCAGAATTCTATGCTTTATTTGTTTATACCTATATTAGTTTTAATCTTGCTTTTATGCTAGAGAACCTGGTTTAAAAAATACATATCTGTAAATTTAATTAAGATCATGATGGGATTAGAACAGAATCAGAAGAAAAATAAATCTACTTCATTCAAAGAAATGTTCTAAAGCCCAGATATCCTGCTGACAAATATATTTCATGGTTTGAAATGAAAATGACTATCAGAATTTTTTCTGAACACGTATGAACCAAAAGAGAAGAAATTTTCAAAATTAGGCCTGATACAAAAACTTCAAGAGGATACTTTCTTATTCTATTTTCTGATTTCTGGAATCTGAAGAATTTTCTGACCTGTATGTCCACATGATTTAAAGAAGTTAGTTTACAAATAAATATCCAAAAAAATACATTTAAAAAAAAAAAGACTGGACACAGTGACTCACACCTGTAACCTCATTGCTTTGGAAGGCTGAGGTGGAGGGTGGCTTCAGGTCAGGAGTTCAAGGTCAACCTGGACAATATAAAGAAACCCCATCTCTATAGACAATAAATTAAATATTAAAATTCCAGTTTATGTAACACAGTAGTTTAACATTTTTGCACAATACATCTTGAATTAATTCTTGAATGATTCATCTCTTCCAAGTAGCAAAACGATCAAAATAGCCTAGTTACAAAAAAATTCTAATGGTTATTAAAGGTATAGTTTGACTCAACCCCCAGGCGATGCAGCCTATTGCTTAGTAGATCATTATGACTGCTAGAAACAAATAAATACAAATTTAAGTCTTTCTGTGTAATAGTGAGAAAGATGCATTACATGATTGGGCCCACAACATATCATCAGGTGCATAATAAATTTTATAATAACATTTCTCAATTAAGGCCTGGCACAGTGGCTCATCCTGTAATCCCTGCACTTTGAGAAGCCGAGGGAGGAGGATTGCTTGAGCTCAGGAGTTTGAGACCAGTCTAGGCAATATAGTGAGACCTTCTCACTACATAAAATAAAAAAAAAATAGCCAGATTTGGTGGCACACACCACTCTGAAGCCTGAGACAGAAGGATCATTTGAGACCAAGTGTTTGAGGCTGCAGTGAACCATAATCGTGCCACTGCACTCCAGCCTAGGCAACAGAGTAAGACCCCAACTCAAAAGAAAAAAAATCACAATTAAAGTTGTTTTCTTGCATGTTAGAAAAATAGGGAATCTCTTTAAACCAAAATTACTATTAACTAAAAGTTCATTTATGAGGGGGAACCTCAAAAAACTAGAATTTATTTATAAAAATTTGTGTATTTATTCTTACATGTTTAAATTTCAATTAACTTCAAAAAAATACTCTCCATTTAATGCAATATGCCTACCAAGTCACTTTTTCCACTGCTCAAAACAGTTTTTGAACTCTTTGATTTTGATACCTTTTGGTGCTTCTGTCATTTATTGTTTCACTTCTTCTACATTGGCAAAAATGTTTCCCTGTGAAAACTTTTGTCATCGAGGAAACAAAAAAAGCCACTCAGGGCAAGATCAGGTGAATAGGGAGGATGGAGCATGGAGATTATGCTGTTTTTGGTCAAAAACTGCTGAATACAGCACGTTTTGGGCAGGTGCACTTATAAATCACATATCATGAAATGGGCAAACGTGGTGAAAGAATCTCCAAAAAAAATTTCACTGAAGCTGAATTGAGCCTCTCACAGCAATGCTAGCTGGTACCCTGATGCCCATGCATTCTTAGAATACCTAGTGGGAGAAGCCTGTGCTACCAGGGCCCTGCCTGCCAAAAAGATAATTTAGGGGGTTTTGGAGTCTCCTTTGTATATTTATCTCTCTCTTATTGCTTCTGTATTTTATAACAAATTATATATAAACTTCAGGACACCCTTAAAAGTAATGGTAACTTGCACTCAGAACAAGAAAGCAGGCATGAAGTCTTTGCTTTCTCCTTTCCACAACTGGGGCAAGGATATTAGATGTACAAAACTTTATAGGGCCACTCACTATGCAGTAGCTTATACTGTAGTTCCCACTTCAGTTTACCTCTTTGACTCAAGGTCAGACGTCCCATATTAGTTAACTGTATAAGCTTGTCTTGTTATTGTCCTGTATAAGTTGTCTTGACCTTCAAGTTTAATTTATATTCTTCTAGTTTTGCTTCTTTTTTCTCCTCTCTCTCTCTCCCTTTCTCTCTGTGTCTGTCTGTCTCTCTCTCTCTCTCTCTCTCTCTCTCTCACCATTTATTCTCCTTTTAAACTATCCCCAAAGACTTTTGGGACATGGCTTGGGGTATCAAATTAATACAATTAAGGTTAACTTGCTTGGCAGATTTGTGATTAACATGGATTATGGTTTAGGGCACCAAAGATGTCATATACTTGTGGTTTTTCTGGCACTGTGTTGAGCACTTAAAATTTGAAGAATTATCGCAAGAGATGCTAAAAAGTCTGACTTCTAGGCCTATCTGATTAGTTAATGCATACTATGCATTAAAATTTTATTCTTAAAGAATTCAAATAGTGAATTTTGTCCATTATCTGTTCACCTTTATAACAAGGATTTCTAAAGCAAAATCAGACTAATCATACATAAATTTAATAGCAAAATAAAGTGATGTGATACCCAGCACCACAGAATTATTTTGTAATGTTTACC
Source organism: Carlito syrichta (assembly GCF_000164805.1). Taxonomy (NCBI): domain Eukaryota; kingdom Metazoa; phylum Chordata; class Mammalia; order Primates; family Tarsiidae; genus Carlito; species Carlito syrichta. Next base: position 172,956 of record NW_007218549.1, on the reverse strand, counting down.
TTCTTTTAAATTTTTTTGATTTTTAGTAAACTATACATAACATAAAATTTACCCTCTTAGCCATTTTTTAAGTCTATATTCAGAGACATTAAATTCGTTCACATTGCTGTGCCTCCAGCACCACCATCCATCCACAGATGGATACAAGGGAAACCCAACTCTTCTTGCAAAATTGAAACTGTTTCTTATGTTTCCCTTTTAATAATCATTTTACAGGTACCTGCAAAACAATAAGATTAGATTCATATCCATCTATGCTTTCAGAGGACTGCACAACCTCACTAAACTGTAAGTATCAGTGTCCACGAATTTGCTTATTCCATGGTATCCTGAGAGCCTGACCCATTCTGATCCACACCAACCTTCCTGCCCAGGGCAGTGCCAAGGAGCTGTGCAAATGAGGTTGAAGCAACAGTATGGCATCATGGCTGAGGATGTGGAATTGAGAATCAGACAGGCTTCAGTCTGAGTTTTGACTGAACCACTTACTATGTGTGTGACTTTGAACAATTTCTTTTCCTTTCTAAGCATCAGTTCCCTCTACTGTGAAATACAAATTATAATAGTACCTACCTCGGGGTTATTAAAATAAACAAATGAGAAAATCTATGGGACACATTCAGTACTGTGCCTGGCACATAGTGAGAACTCAGTGTGTATTAGCCATGGTGACAGGAGTGATAATTGAGTGAGCTTAGTCAAAGTGAGAAAGGTTGATGATATTTGTGAATAAAAAACCCAAAGACTTCCCCAGTTATTCAGCCATTCTTGCTTCACTAATCCCACTTTTATGAAGATCTAAAGCACTGTAAGTTTTAAAAACAAAACTGTTTATTGTGGGAAAATATGCATAATGTAAAATTTACCATTTTGACCTTTTTAAAATTTTTAAACTATTTTTTAAGAGATTTTTATAAAAGCATATATATATATATATTTTTTTTTTTTTTTTTTTTTTTTTTTTTTTGAGACAAGGTCTCACTCTGTCACCCAGGCTGGGGTACAGTGGTGCAATCATTGCTCACTGCAGCCTTGAACTCCTGGACTCAGGGGATCCTCCTGCCTTAGCCTCCTGAAGAGCTGGGACTACATGTGCATGCCACTATGCCTGGCTAATTTTTGTATTGTTTTATAGAGACAGGGTCTCACTATGCTGTCCAGGCTGATCTTGAATTCCTGGGCTCAAGCAATCCTCCCGCCTCAGTCTCCTAAAGCACTGGGATTATAGGTGTGAGCCACTACACCTGGCCATTTTAATCATTAAGTATATGGTTCAGGGACTTTAAGCATATTCATATTTTTGTGCAACTATCATCACCATCTACCTTCAGAGCTTTGTCATGTTCCCTGACTGAAACTCCATACCTGCTAAACAATAGACCCCCATTCCCTTCTCCCCATTTCTTCCTCTCCCCATTTTCCTCTTTCTGACTTCTGGTAACCACCATTCTACTTTCTATACTTATGAACTGACTACTCTAAGAACCTCATGAAAGCAGAATCATAAAATATTTCTCCCTTTGTGTCTGGCTTGTTCCACTCACATAATGTCTTCAGTGTTCATATATGTTATAATGTGTGCAAGACTCACCCTTTTTAAGGCTGAATAATATTCCATTGTGTGTAAATACCACATTGTGTTCATCCATTCATCTGTCAATGAATATTTGAGTTGTTTCCACCTTTTGGCTATTAAGAATAATGCTGCTACAAATACGGGAAAGCAAATATCTGTTTGAATCACTGCTTTTAGTTCTTTTGGGTATATACCCAGAAGTGAAATTGCTGGGTCACATGGTAATTCTACATTTGATGTTTTGAGGAAAATCCATACTGTTTTCCATAGAAGCTGCACCATTTTACTTTCCCACCAGCAGTACACATCCACATTCCTGCCAACACTTGTTATTTTCTGGTTTGGGTTTATTTGTTTGTTTATTTGTTTGCTTGACAGTAAGTATCCTAATGGGTGTGAAGTGGTATCTCATTGTGCAAAGCTTTTTAAAATAGACTTTCTCAAAGTTCCATTTCATTGAGTTCTATGAAGCAGCCTCCTCGAAGAAGTAACTAGAAGGCAATAGAATCAAAAACCACATAAATAAATAACTCCCTGTATTTCCATTTTCCCCCTCTTGTTTCCTACCTCACCTTGTTCTTTATCCTAACCCAAAAAACTCATTCCAGTCAGATTTTTAGCTTATGTATCAGAGTTTAAGGATTAAGTCAAGAAGACTCCTCACAGTCTACTGGCAAAATGGAGACAGCCACAGGAGCCTCAAAACCTTCACGGTAACCACGTTAGCCATGTCCTCTTCCCTTCTACCCCATCCCTGCTCTTCTGTGTCTTAGCAAAGCACCCCAAGTCAGTATTAGACTCATGTTCATCAGGCTCCTGACTATCTTTCTCTCCAGGAATCTTTTCAAAACTTGATTTAATGTTCAATGGATGTGGAGGGAACACTCAAACGGTACTGCAGAACTGGGGAGTCCATGTGAAAATGTCCTCCATCCTTTTTGTTTTTTGTTTGTCTGTTTAAGTCAGGGTTTCACTCTGTCACTCAGGTTGGAGGGCAGTGGCATTATCATGGTCCACCGCAGCCTCAGCCTCCCAAGGAGCTGGGACTACAGTGCATGCCACCATGCCCAGCAATTTTTTTTATTTTTTATTTTTATTTTTCTGTAGATAAGGGGTCTTGCTATGTTGCCTAGGCTGGTCTCAAACTCCTGGACTCAAGTGATCCTCCCACTTCAGCCTTCCAAAGTGCTGGGATTACAGGCATGAGCTACTGTACCTGGCTTTTTTCACAGTTTTTTAAAACAGCTCTGGAATATTGTTTGAGTATTAAAGATGCCACATACTTCTAGTTTTTCATAAATAATCATTAGATACATGTTCTGCATTCATCCCTAAGTATTCATTAAGCCTTAAAGAGTGCAAGTGCTTCAGGCAGACACCATGAGGACATAAAAAGGTAAATCAGACATGTGACCTTTCTGCAGCGCCTTAATATTTCAAGGAACATTGGGGGAGGCATGGTACTTGTGCTCTAGAAGCTTATGATCTAAGACAGGAAAACGATGCCAACATCAACAATGAGAGAACAATTTTTCAAAAGCACTTAAGTCCTAAACTTATGTTGCTCAGACCAGAACTGCTTTTCAGTTCATTTTGGGTCCAGAGCAGTGAAAGATGGCTCTGAAAAGTAAAGAGGACTGGGCCAAACAGATGAGACCAGAAACAGTGGTGGATCAAATGTCTTTTACCTGGATGGTTGTTGTTGGCTTAGGAGAGAACCTGCCAGAAATTCAGGAGAGGTGTTAAAACTGTTTCTTACCCCTTCCTGTGCCCACCTGAGCTCCAGGGTTCCAAAAGAGGGAAGAACGTGTCTCTATCAGGGATGTCATCTCTTACCACCCCTAAAGTAAAAGTCACTACCCCTAAGGACAGCACAAGTCAAACCTGGCAGGGGAGAGCAGAGTCCTGGCAGGAGAGATTTTATAGACTGTCAACTCTTAGATATGTTAGAGTGTAGAAAAGAGAGAAATCAAGGTGAGCCATATATCAGTGGAAGCTTGAACTATGCTTACATATGAATCATAGGTGGAAAGAAAAAAGAAGAGGGAAGAAATTGGAGTTCAGAGCATGAGCAGAGCCTTTGCTCTGGTAAATAAAGTGTATTGGTATTTACGGCAGGCATTGACTCAAATCTTCCAACTCTGGGAAGTAGGTACTGACATGATCCCCATTTTAGAGTCGGGGAAGCCGAGACTTACAGGAATGCATTGTGTGCTCAAGGTCATGCTGTTAATAAGTAGAAGAGTCAAGAATCAAGCTGTTTGATAGCTGACTTATTGCAATGAATCGCTACTCTGAAGAGCTTGAGACAGGAATGAACATGACAGGAGGAGGAGCTGATACAACAGAACAGAGAGTCAGCTCACCTTGCAAAGAATGGGAAGTCAAGTTGGCTGGGTAAAGCGGGGTCAAGTTCTTTAGCAAGGCAAACAATACCCGTTTTTCTAGAACAGGACTTCAGCCGCTCGTCTCCCGTCTTATCACAGCCCCTTGGGATGAGGCCCCACTGAATTACCTGGTGTTTCCTTAACTCTTGACTCTCTTATGCCTCTTGCTTTTGTATAAGCAATTTCTTCTGCCTAAAAATAGCTTCAGCCCATTCTTTGCTTTGTGAATTGCATGTCTTCACTCAAGACTTGTCTCAACTGTGCCTCCTTTAGTAAAGACTTCCCCATCTTCTCATTCCTCCACGCTCTGGTCCCTACATCAACAAAGCCAGGTGCTTTCTCCTCTGCAATGGCAAATCAACCCTATTATACACTTCCCTCTGTCGTCCCCGTGTTGCACAATAACCTGTTCACATGCTTTCTCTCCTCCTGACTCAAAGAAAGCAGCGACAGGCTTAGCACAGGACCTAAGAGTGGGTACTTAAAACAAGTTGATGAATAGATGGATAAATAAGTAGATTGATTGACTAATTATGGGGAAATTAAGGTTGGGTGTAGAGGCTCACACCTGTAATTCCAGCATTTTTGGAGGCCAATGTGGAAGGATTACTTGAGCCCAGGAATTTGAGACCAGCCTGGGCAACATAGCAGGACCTCGTTTAAAAAAAAAATCAAAAAATTAGCTAGGCATGGAGACGTATGCCAGTAGTCTCAACTTGGGAGGCTGAGGTAGAAGGATCGCCTGAGCCCAGGAGGTAGAGCCTTTGGTGAGATGTGATTGTGCCAGTGCACTTCAGCCTGGACAAAAGAGTGAGACCCTGACTAAAAAAAAAAATTAATTATGGGGAAATTAAAAGCTAGAAACAGCCAGTCACAGTAGCTCAAGTCTGTAATCCCAGCCCATTGGGAGGCCGAGGTGAGGAGATTGCCTTAGCCCACAGGTTCGAGACCAGCCTGGGCAACTTGACGGGACCTCATCTCTACAATAAAAATCAAAAAGTAGTCAGGCATGGTAGCACACACCAGAAGGATCTCCTGAGCCCAGCAGGTTGATGCCAGGCTGGTCATGAGTGTATGTGCCACTGCACTCCAGCCTGGGTGATGGAGTGAGACTCCAACTCAGAAAAAAAAAAAAGCTAGAGATGATAACATAAGCAATAGGAACCTTGGAGATTCAAAGGCAGGGAAGTGGCAAGATAAGAATGATATACAAGAACATTTAAGACAGCTGATCATTGTTTTACTTTCCTTATTGTAAAACATCAAAAGGGCACAAATTTATTGTAGCCATTTTTTCTTTTCCAGGTATCTCAGTCGAAACAGAATAACCTTCCTGAAGCCGGGTGTCTTTGAAGATCTTCACAGACTAGAATGGCTGTATGTTTAATTTATGTGGCATTTTATAGTATTGGTTTTTAGGTTCTAAAGATATAGAAATGAATTAATTTTTTTCTTCTGACTGGCAGGATAATTGAAGATAACCACCTCAGTCGAATTTCCCCACTAACATTTTATGGACTAAATTCTCTTATTCTCTTGTAAGTACTAAACTACAGCAAATATCTCAACTGCAGGAAAAGACATAAATATAAATTAATGCTTAAATTTAGTAACACTACATTTGGAATTGTTAAAATCTTAAAAAGCCTTTTCAACTAAAAACCCTCTCTTAATCATATTCTATAAAGCTATTTATAGTTTTAACAATTTTGTAAGATTTTCTGTCTTGTAGAACACCATCCCATTAAAAATATAATCCAGCTTAACTATCATATTTTACTGAAATATTCTTAAGCTCATCATGATTGCTCTATACAGGCATACCTGAGAGATATTGCAGGTTTGCTTCCAAACTACATAATAAAGTGAATATCACAATAAAACAAGTCACACAAATTTTTCCCAGTGCATACAAAATTTGTATTTATACTATACTATAGTCTGTTAAGTAAATATAATGCTGTTGTACATACCTTATTTTATGTACATCATTATTGCTAAAACGTGCTAGCAATCATCTGAGTTTCAGTGAGTTTTCAGTGAGTCATAATCTTTTTGCCGACGGAGGGTCTTGCCTCAGTGTTGATGGCTGCTGACAGATCAAGCTGGTAGCTGCTGAATGTTGGGATGGATGTGCCCATTTTAAAAAATAAGACAACAATGAAGCTTGTCACATCGATTGACTCTTCATTTCGCAAAAGCTCTCTCTGTAGTGTGCAATATTATTTGATAGCATTTTACCCACATTAGATTTTCTCTCAAAATTGGAGTCAACTCTCACAAATCTTACCACTGCTTTATTAACTAAGTTAATGTACTATTCTAAATCCATTGTTATCATTTCAGCAATGTTTGCAACATCTTTACTAGGAATAAATTCCATCTCAAAAAAACACCTTCTTAGCTCATTCATAAGAAGCAGCTCCTCATACGTTCAAGTTTTATCATGAGATTGCAGGAATTCAGTTACATCTTCAGGCTTCACTTCTCATTCTAGTTCTCTTGCTATTTCTACCCCATGTGTAGTTCCTTCCTCCACTGAAGTTTTAAGCCCTCAAAGTCATCCATGAGAGTTGGAATCAACTTCCAAGCTCCTGATAATGTGAATATTTTTACTTCCTCCCATGAATACCAAATACTTGTAATGGCATCTAGAATGGTGAATGCTTTCCAGAATGTTTTTAATTGGCTTTGCCTAGATGCATCAGAGAAATCACTATCTATGGCAGCTAGAGCCTTACAAAAGGTTTTCATTATTATTATTATAAAGATGTGGGGTACAATTCAGGGTTAGATATACAAACGTTGATTATGCAGGTACCCTTGTTGATGAAGTATGCCCCTCCCTCCCCTAGCAGTTTCCCTCAACTGCCAATACCACCTCCCCTCCTCTGACAGTTTCCCACCACTGCCAATTCCTTTCTTATAGTATTATGATTATTGTTCAAGGTCCACTTATGAGTGAGAACATATGGTACTCTGTTCTTTGTTTCTGTGATAGATCACTGAGTAAGATCGTCTCTAAATCCATCCAAGTTGGTGCAAAGTCCTTATGTTTGTCCTTCTTTATGGTTGCATAATATTCCATTGTGTATGTATACCACATTTTTTTTTATCCAGTCCAACTTCGAAGGGCAACATGGTTGGTTCCATGTTTTTGCTATTGTGAATAGAGCTGCAATAAACATGCGTGTGTAGGTATCTTTTGTGTAGAATGATTTGAGTTCCTCTGGGTATATTCCCAATAGGGGACTTGCTGGGTCATATGGAAGGTCAATATCTAGTTCTTTCAGAAATCGCCACACTGTCTTCCAAAGAGGGTGCACTAGTTTGCATTCCCACCAGCAGTGTAGAAGCATTTCTTTTTCTCTGCATCCTCGCCAGCATCTCTTGTTGTTTGTTCTATTAATGATGGCCATTTTTACTGGGGTTAGGTGGTATCTCAATGTGGTTTTGATTTGCATTTCTCTGATGATGAGTGAAGCTGAGCACTTTTTCATGTGTCTGTGGGCTGCCCATACATCTTCTTTAAGAAGTGTCTATTCATGTCTTTTGCCCACTTTTTAATGGAGCTGTTTATTTTTTGTCCTTTCGGCGTGTTTGAGTTCCTTGTAGACCCTAGATGTTAGGACTTTGTCAGATATACAGTTGGCAAATATTTTTTCCCATTCTGTGGGATGTCTCTCTGCTCTCTTGTTGGTTTCTACAAAAGGAATTTCTTAAATAATAAGATTTGAAAGTCAAAATTACTCCTTGATCCATGGGCTACTGATTGGATGATTGTGTTAGCAGGCATGAAAACAATATTAATCTCCTAGTACACACATCTCCATCAGTGCTCTTGGGGGACCGGGTGCATTGTCAATGAGTATTAATATCTTGAAAGGAATCTTTTTTCTGAGCAGTGAATTTCTTTTTTCTTTTTTTTAAGTTATGGAGTACAATTTAGGGCTAGGTATACAGACGTTCATTATGCAGATACCCTTGTTGATGACGTGTGGCTCCCCTTCCCCTGGCGGTTTCCCACTACTGCCAATCCCTTTCTAATAGTATTGTGATAATTGTTCAAGGTCCGCTTATGAGTGAGAACATGTGGCACTCAGTTCTCTGTTTCTGTGATAGATCATTGATATGATAGACTCTAAATTCATCCAATTTACTGCAAAGTCCATATGTTTGTCCTTCTTTATGGCTGCATAATATTCCATTGTGTATAGTACCATGTTTGTTTTTAATCCAGTTCAGTTTCAATGGGCAACTGAACCATGGTTGGTTCCATGTGGCTGAGCAGTAGATTTCAACAGTGGGCTTAAAATATTTGGTAAACCACGTTATAAACAGATGTGCTATAATCCAGGCTTTGTTGTTCCACTGATAGAGCACAGGTAGAGTAGATTTGGTATCATTCTTAAGGGTTCTATAATTTTTGGAATGATAAATGAGCAATAGCTTCCACTTCAAGTCACCGGCTGCATTAGCCCCTAACAAAAAAGTCAGGTTGTCCTTTGAAGCTTTGAAGCTAGGCATTGATTTCTCCTCTCCAGCTATGAAAGTTCTGATATGTTTTTTTCATCTTGGTGAGAATTTAAAGATGAAACATATCAGTAGAAGGCTGTTTTATCCACATTGAAAATCTGTTTTTTAGTGTAGCCACCTTCATCGATTATCTAGCTAGATCTTCTGGGTCACTTGCTGCTGCTTCTGCATCAGCACTTGCTGCTTCACCTTGAACTTTTCTGTTATGGAGATAGGTCCTTACCTTAACTTCATAAACCAACCTCTCCTAGCTTCCAACTTTTCTTCTACAGCTTCCTCACTTCTCTCAGGCCTCATAGAATTGAGGAGAGTTAGAGCCTTGCTCTGGATTATTCTTTGTCCTAAGGGGTTGTGGCTTACTTAATCATCTGTCCAGATCACTCAAACTTTCTTCAGATCAGCAATGAGGCTGTTTTGCAGATGAATGTATTAATTGGAGTGGCAGTTTTAGCTTCCCTAAAGAATTTTTCCTTTGCATTGATAACTTGACTAACTAAAAAGTTGGTCTAGGCACAAGAGGCCTAGCTTTTGATCCATCTTGGCTTTCAACAAGCCTTTCTCTCTAAACTTAATCATTTCTGACTTTTTGTTGTCATTGTTGTTGGAGTCTCACTCTGTCGTCCAGGCTGGAGTGCAGTGGCACGCTCCCAGTCACTGCAGTCTTGACCTGCTGGGCTCAGGCGATCCTTCCACTTCAGCCTTCCAATTAGCTGGAACTACAGGCACACACCACCACGTCTGACTAATTTCTTTTTCTTTATTTTTTATTGTAGAGATGAGGTCTTGCCAAATTGCCCAGGCTGGTCTAGAACCCATGGGCTCAAGCAATCCTCTCACCTCAGCCTCCCAAAGGCGTGAGCCACTGCGCCTGGCCATTTCTGACTTTTCATTTAAAGTGAGGGATTTGTGGTCCTTCCTTTCACTTGAACATTCAGAGGTCATTTTAGAGTTATTATGTGGCCTAATTTTAACATTGTTGTGTCTCAGGGAATACAGAGACCTGTGGAGAGCAAGAGAGTTAGGGAATAGCTAGTTGGTGGAGCAGTCAGAATACACATAACATTTATCAATTAAGTTTGTCATCTCATGTGGACACAATTCATGATTCCCAAAACAATTACAATAGTAACATCAAGGATCACAGATCACCACAGCAGATACAGGCACAATAAAAAAAATCTGAAATATTGTGAGAATTCCCAAAATGTGACACAGAGACATGAAATGAGCATATGCTGTTAAAGAAATGGTGTCGATAGACTTACCCAAAACAAGGTTTCCACAAACTTTCAATTTGTAAAAACAAAAAGCAATATCTGTGAGAGCAGTGAAGCAAGGTACAATGAAACGAGATGTGCCTATATTAATATTGGTAAAGAAAAAAATTCTTTTAAAATCGCCTCCTTTTCTGTACTTATTGTTGAAGGGCTCAAACTTTTTTCAGTTACTAACATTACTGCCTCCTCCATTTAATAACAACTATTTGTCAACATTTTATTACTATCTGGATTTAATTATAATAGGACTTAACAGAGAAAAATTCGAGGGAGGAGGCAATTAGTGGACTTCCATGGTTTATAAAGATAATAATATCATGTCTGACTTAAGATGAGAAAAGAACTAAAAAAATGTGACTTCCTTTTTTTTTCTTTTTCAGAGTCCTGATGAATAATGTCCTCACCCGTTTGCCTGATAAACCTTTTTGTCAACACATGCCAAGACTTCATTGGCTGTAAGTTACTGTATCTTTTTCTTTAAAAGTCAATGAAATTTTCTGTGTTGTCTAATTCATTTTAGATATCAGGGTTTTTTAGGTTTTTCTACATGATATTGTTAATATCATATCACATTTCCTCAAAATGCTTTAGCATGATTTTTATATTACACAGCTGTATTGTGCAAAGTAACTTCTCTAAATTCTCACCAAGATGAAACATATCAAAAAAAAACACTTTCGTCTGGGCACAGTGGCTAATACCTGTAAAATTCCACCACTTTGGGAAACCGAGGCAGGAGGATTGAATCCAGGACTTTAAGATCAGTCTAGGAAAAATAGCAAGACCTCATCTCTACAAAAAAAAAAAAAAAATCAGACAATTAGCAAGGTAGGATGGCACATGCCTGGAGTACAAGCTACTGGGGAGGTTGAGGTGGAAGAATCGCCTGAGCCCAAGAGACTGAGGCTTTGGTGAGCCATGATCCTTGCCACTGCACTCCAGCCTGGGTGATAGAGTAGGACCACGACCCAAAACACACACACACACACACACACACACACACACACACACACACACACACACACACTTTGAAGCCAGGAAGAAGAAAGACAAAAGGAAAGTTGTGGTATCTATGTAACATATCCCCTTTTCCACGTTGATCCACTCACCTGCCACTTTGGTACAGAAACACTAAGTCATTTTAGTTGCACCCTTAAATTTTGAATGATGAAGATATGATATTTAGTGCTTATTTTTTAAAGCCTAGTTATGATAGAAAACATTCCGTGGAATCTTTTACACAGCAGTTTTGCTTGTAGTAATAAGCACCACTCCACTATTCAGAACTCAATTATCCAGTAAATGTGCCTACTAAGAATACAGGTAGAAAATAAAAGAACAAGTACCAAAAAACCATTTAAAATTGCAGTCAATAAACTACACATGCAGTATCACATGAAAAGTCCCTCTGTCTCTTATTTTGTAGGAAACTCTCAAAAGTTGAGTGATAGATTTCTAAGCTCACCACAGATTAGGACTGCCAAATTAAAATAAGGAGGAAAGGTTAGAGACAGAATCATTGATTGTAGTGAGAAGTGACAACTATCAGTCTGATAATAAAGCCCAAACAAGAAATGCTATACGAAGCAAAGGTAGTAATTCAAAACATTCTAATTAGAACCCCTTAGGGAAAAGAAACATCCTGAAAAGTCACTAAGTCCAGCAGACGTTCCTGCATGACAGTTCAGTACTATACATTGATGACAGTCTAAAGCGGTAAGGGAAAGGACAAATTAAGTTCAATATCCTTCACTGCAATTGAATGCTTGTTCAAATTACTACATTAGCAGCTATTGCATGCTCAGTAATCCCAACTTAGCAATGAAGCACAACTGGTCAAGCATAAGTAAATTAGCAATTTAAAAATGTGGACACTGAGCCCAGGCACAGTGGCTCAATGCTCACACTCATAATTCCAGCACTTTAGAGGACCAAGGCGAGAGGATTGCTTTGGTTCAGGGGTTTGAGATCAGCCTGAGTAACCTAATGAGACCCCATCTCTATTAAAAAAAAAATTAAATTAATAAAAATAATAACAATAGTAAAAGAAAGCCACAAGGCAACATTGCTCCCTTTCTACCAATGAGAAAGAGCTTTTCAATCTACAAAATTATAATTGTCTGGACCCCACCCGAGGGCTACAGTTGTAAGTAGCCAAGTAAATTGAATTCTAAGGAATGTCAAGAAGTGATGGGACATATATATTATTTCACCTTCGGCAGAGCGGAGGTTAAAGAGTTGGTTGTCATAAGAGCAGGCATGAAGGAAACTTTTAAGATGTTAATAAACTGGTAGGTTACATGTGAGCCAGTGTAACACTTTAGAATAACTGGGAACCCCATGGGCAAGGGAACATCAGCTACCTTTAACAGGCTCTTTTCCACTGGTCTCCACAAGTGGAAAACTAGGAGCAGGAAAGGAAACCCGAGAGTCCTCCTTGTAGCACATAGGCCCCAAACTCCACCTTCTTCCCTAGGATCTTCCTCTTAGGGAACAAAAGCAATAAGCCACTGGGAGGGGGACAGAAAATTCTCCTGCACTAGGGACAGACAAAGATCTATTGCTTCCAAAGGAGAGGTAGAAACTAGAACATTCTGCTCCAGAGAAGGAGCAGAAAAATCTCTCCTGCCCAGGATCCTGCCTGATACAAAGCAGTGGTTAGGGCCTACTTGGATCAGGGCAGAAAATTCAAAAGCATTTGGCTTCTGGGGGAGGGGGAATGTCAATGCTGAGAAAGCCCCATCACAAAAGTCCATTGTCAAATTATAAAGCAATTAACAGAACCAGACCCAGCAATAACTCAGATGTTACAAGTTCCAAACAAAGGTATTAAAATATTTAATGATAATAATTTAATAAGTCAAATAATATAATGGAAAATGTGGATGATATGCATAAACATAAGGAAAATATCACCAAAGAGATGGAAACTAAAAAAAGAGAATCAGAAAATTATTCAGGCCAGGCACTGTAACTCATGCCTGTAATTCCAGTGCTTTGGGAGGCTGAAGCAGAAGGATTGCTTGAGCCCAGAAATTCAAGATCAGCCTTGGCAACTTAGTGAGACCCTCATCTCTATGTAAAAATTTAAGAATTAGCTAGGTATGGTGGCACACACCCATAGTCCGATGGAGGATTGTTTGAGCCCTGGAGTCTGAGACTGCAGTGAGCTTTGATCATACCACTGTACTCTAGTGTGGGTAGCAGAGTGAGAACCTGTCTCTTAAAAAAAAAAAAAAGCAACAAATTTAGTAGCAGATTGAACACAGTTGAGGAAAAAAAAATCAATGACCTTGAAGATAACTCATAGAACGCTTTCAAATGAAACAAAATAAGAAGAGTCTAAAATATAGACTGAACATAGAATCCAAAAACTCAAGAATAATATAATTGTCTGACAAATGTGTAAATGGAGTCACAGAAAAAGAAGAGAGGAAGAATAGGACAGAAGAAATATCTAGAGAAATAATAGCCAAGAATTTTCTTAAATTAATGTGATAAAACAAACCAGAAAGCTAAGAACTTCAGAACAACACATGCAGGAAAAAACTTGACAAATCATAGTCAAACTGCTGAAAACCAAAGATAAAGAAAAATACCTTAAGGAAACCAGAGAAAATAGAAACACTGCATACTGTAGAACAAAGATGAGAAATGTAACAATAACTTTGTTAAAAAAAAGCCAGAGGGACAGTATAAATATTAGGGGGAAAAGGCTTTAGAATAAGGACTATCGCCAGATATAAAGAGAGATGTCATATGGTGATAAAAGGATCAATTAAGCAAGAAGACATAATTCTAAATGAGTAAGCAGTTTCAAAATATATACAGTAAAAATTACAGAACTGTAAAGACAAATGACTAAAAGTCAAGGGATGTTACTTAAAACTAGCAAAGTCACAGATTAGATAGATAGATAGATAGATAGATAGATAGATAGATAGATAGATAGACAATGTGATATTCCTAAGATGAACACTGATAAAAAGCATATAATTGACGAAAATTGTATGGTGGAAGTGAGGTAGAGGAGCAGAAGGGAAGACAATATACACTAATTTTATCATATCTTATAATAAGAATTAAATAGTATTGTCAAAAGAAAGAAGACATAATGCATTGGGTAAATTTATAATTATAAAGGTTACCAATGGAATATACAACCCTTTTTAAATATCAGAAGAAATAAATTCTTTAAATATCATTAGGTTAAGATAAATATTGTACAAAAGGTCTTTTAAACTTTTTGTAATGATTTAAAATAGCAGACTAAGGTCAAATATAATAGTCATATTGATAAACATAAGCGAGCTAAATTCATCAATTAAAAATATAAGAGACTGGGCAAAGGACCTGAAAAGACATTTATCAATGAATACAAACCAATGGCCAATAGGTATATGAAAAAATGTTCAGCATCACTAATCATCAGAGAAATGTAAATTAAGCCCACAATAAGATATCACCTCACACTGTTAGGATGATTATGATGAAAAAAGACAAGAGATAAGTATTGGCTATTGGCGAGAATGTAACAAAAAGGGAACCTTTGTTCACTGTTGATGAGAATGTAACTTAGCACAACCATTAGGAAAAACAGAACGGAGCTTCCTCAAATAATTAAAAGTAGAATTACCATGTGACTCAGCAATCCCACGTCTGCATATATAGCAAAAGGAAATTAAATTAGCATGTCAAAGCGATAGCTGCACCCCCATGTTCACTGCAGCATTAGTCACAAAAGCCAAGATATGGAAACGACTTAAGTGTCCGTCAACAGATGAAGGGATACAGAAAATATGAAATATGTACACAAAGGAATACTAGTCAGCTTTTAAAAAGGAGATCCTGTCATGTATGACACCATGTATGACCTAACTTATATGTGGAATATAAAACAGTCAGACTTATAAAAGTGGAATATAGAATGATGGTTTCTGAGTTGGGGGAGAAGCGATGGTCAGTGAGAGGATGGAAAAGATGTTGGTCCAAGGACACAACATCTCAGTTAGGAAGGATAAGTTCAGGAGACCTATTGTGCAACACCGTCCCTATATTAATAACCAGGTGTTGTGTACTTGAAATTTGCTAAGAAGATAAATCTTCAGTGGTCTCAACACACACAAAAATAAGCATGTGAGGTATGTTCATTAGCCTCATTTGGCCATTCCAAAATGTATACATATATCAAAATAATCATGTCGTAAGCCATAAATGTGTACAATTCTTTTCCAATTTTTTAATTTTTAAAAATTTATTTTATTTTAAAGATGTGGGGTACAATTCAGGATTAGGTATACAAGTGGTCATTGTACAGGTAAAGTTTGAGCCCCTCCTTTGGACCCTACTTTGCCTGGTTTGAGAGCAGGTACCCTTATTGATATTGTGTCCCCACCCCATCCCAACAGTATCCCACTACTGCCAATCCCTTTCTTACAGTAGTATGGTAAATGTTTGGGATCCGCTTATGAATGAGAACATATGGTACTCAGTTCTTTGTTTCTGTGATAAATCACAGAATATTATAGAGTTTAAATCCATCCAAGTTGCTGCAAAGTCCATAATTTTGTTCTTTATGACTGCATAATATTCCAAGGTGTATATATACGAAATTTCTTTTATCCAGTCCAGTTTCGATGAGCAGCACCTTTGGTTTCATGTTTCTGCTTTTATAAATAGTGCTGCATACTATAAGAAAATGACTGATGGTACTGGGAAACTATGGGGGGGAGGGGGATGGGATTAACAGTAGCAAATATCTGTCGGGGGATGGGAAAACACCTCTTATCAACAGGGTGCCTGAATGAAACGTAATTGTACACCTAACCCTTAACTGTACCCCACAAAACCATAATAAAAAATACTGATTAATGAAAAAATAAAAAATAAAAAAATAAATAGTACTGCATTAAACATGCATGTGCAGGTATCTTTTTTGTAGCGTGATTCAAGTTTCTCTGAGTATATTCACAGAAGAAGGATTGCTGGATTTTATGGAAGGTCAATTTCTAGTTCTTTTAGGAATCACCACATTGTTTTCCATAGAAGTTGAACTAGTTTGCATTCCCACCAATGGTGAGGAAGTGTTCCCTTTTTGTCACATTCTCGCCAGCATCTGTTGCTTTTTGTTGTATTAATGATGGACATTCTTACTGGAATTAGGTGCCATCTCAATGTAGATTTGATTTGCATTTCTCTGATGATTAGTGAGACTGAGCACTTTTTCATGTGTCTGTTCTGCTCGTATGTCTTCTTTTGAGAAGCATCTATTCATGTCTTTTGCCCGCTTTTTAATGGAGCTGTTTGTTTTTTTCCTGTCAATTCACTGGAGTTCCTTATAGATTCTGGGTGTTGGACCTTTGTCAGATACATGGCTTTCTATTTTCTTCCACCCTGTGGGTTGTCTTTTCACTCTCTTAATGGTTTCTTTTGCTGTGCAAAAAACTTTTTAACCTTTAAAAAAATTTTTTTAAAGAAAAAATATTTTCAAATTGACTTAAAACGTAAAATCTAATTCAGCACTATTTACCAAAAACTACAACTACAACTAAACAAATAAGTAAGACTGAAAATAAAAGCTCGTCAAAATATGCCATTTAATTTAAAAATTGTGATTGATACACATACACACACACATAGTGGAATACTTTTCAGCTTTAAAAACAAAAAAGAGGTCCTGCCATTTGCCATTTGCTACATGAATACACCTGAAAGGACATTATACTTAGTGAAATAAGCAAAAGACAGAAAAATACTGCATGATCTCACTTCTATGTGGACTTCTTTTTAAAGTTGATACATAGAAACAGAGAGTAGAGCTGTGGTTATGGTGGGTTAAGTAGGGAGATAGGGTGAAAGGGCACAAAGTTTCAGTTATGAGATGAATCAATCTACAGCTTTAATGTACAGCATGAGAACTATAGTTAATAATACTGTACTGCTTGCTGGAAATTTGCTGAGAATAGTTTAGGCATCCTTACCTTACATGCAAAAAAAGGTAACTATGTGAGGTGATGGGTGTTAGTTTGCTAGACTGTAGTAACGTTTTACTATGTATATGTGTATCAAAACACCATGTTGCAGCTGGGCGCAGTGGCTCACGCCTATAATCCCAACACTTTTATAGGCTCACGCCCATAATCCCAACACTTTGAGAAGTCGAGGTGAGAAGATTGCCTGAGCCCACAGGCAACTTGGTGAGACCTCATCTCTACAACAAATAATAGTAATAATAAAATTAGCCAGGCGTGGTGGTGTGTGCCTGTAGTTCCAGCAGCTTGGAAGGCTGAGGTGGAAGGATCACCTGAGCCCAGCAGGTCAAAGCTGCAGTGGTCATGAGCATGCCACTGCACTCCAGCCTGGGTGACAGAGTGAGACTCCAACTCAAAAATAAATAAATAAATGAAGTCCCACATCTCAGGAACTCCCTCAATTCTGGGCAAACCTAAATGGTTGGCAACCCTATTAAAAACAGAGTGGCAAACAAGACCAAGACAGTCTCTGAGCTTATGGACTTTACAGTCTAGCAGAGGAATCACTGAATATATAATTATGAAAAAATATATATATTAAAAAATCATGTTGTATATCTTAAATATGTATAATTTTTTAAAGTATGCCATGTAGGTGCAAACCAAAAGAAAACAGGCATTATATTTTATCTAAGTAGGTGTAATTCTGGCTAATTAATATGCATTAAACAACATAAAGAAGGACATTTTAATGCTATACTGCAATTTCCAATAAAACATATTATATTATGAGTATATATGCACCAAAGATATTCATACTGCAACAAAAACAAAAGAAAAAGTAGACAGACATTAGCAATAAGAGATAGTCCACCACCTCTCAGTACATAAAAGATCAAGTAGAACCAAAAAAGTATATGGAGAAATAAATAACATAAGTAATGAGTTAACTCTAGTTGATGTATATCAAACTGCAATGCCCCTTTTCAATAACAGAACTGATGTATTTGGGACAGCAGTGTGCCTAGCTAAAATACTACATTCCCAGACTTCCCCACATATAGCCTATGTCTAAATTCTCACAGGGAGGTAAAAGTACAGTGTGGAATTTCTGGGAAATCTCCTTAAAGAGAGAGAGGCAGACCCTTAATTTTCCTTCTTTCTCCAGAAAAATGTGAATATGCTGATTCTAGCTTTAGCAACATCTTGTACTATGAAGACAAAGACATGTGAACAGTGACTAAGAAAGGTCTTGGGTTCTAACAACTTTGTAAAACTACTGGACCGGTCCTGAACTGCCCAACTGTAGATTTTTTTTCTCGGGGCGCGGGTAATAAAACCAACTCTGTGTTTTATGCTATTATAGTTGGGTCTGTGTTATATGTACCTGCACCTAATCTTAATAGATATGAACTTGAAAGCAAAGAATGCCCAAAGAACATTCACCAAAATTGACCATATATTTTAGGACATACACATACACAAACCAAACTCAAGAAAACAGATGGAGGGATTAGCCTAAAGCAAGAGAAGGGTCATCTCTTCCTCTGAGACTAGAAGGAGACCAGGTGCACATGCAGGTAAGTTTATAGATGTCGGCAGAAAGTCAAGGACTCTTCCCTCCTTCGTCACCTCAATTTTCTCTGTGAAATAGGAGCCAGAAATGTTTAAAAGATAGGGGAGAAAGTAAATAGAGGGTAAGAAGATTAGCATGTTTTGGATGTCACTAAGAGATAAAATAGGAAGTTGAGAGGGAACAAGCAAAAACACTGATTTTGTTTTTTGTTACTGTTGTTGTTCAAATTGAAGAACTAAAGTTTTCATCTTCATCCAGTTCGACAATGTATAAAGGGAAAAATAAAATGGTTATGTTTAGAGGATCATTAATAGTGAGAAAAATGGTGGTATAGACATGCAGTAAGAAAAATATTCCAACTATCTTCGAGCTTAGAGCTAGGGAGCAAGAAGCAATTGTTTGGAGGTTTTGCTGATGGTGGGTGTTATTTTTCCCTTTTCTCTTTTCCTTTTTCTTTTCTTTTTTTGCCTCAGTCAATGTGTATGCTGCAAATCAGATCCCTGTGGATCAAGGAGTAAAACCCCTAGTTTTAGGAAGTCAAAGCAAATTTACAACTCAAGATTAAAATATAAATGCAAAATTAAACAGACAATTTAATCAAATATCCCTAGCTTGTGCCTCAATGTGTGCCTCTCTTTTATTTTTGCAAATTAGTGCTAACTAATAATTTTGCCAGCTTAGTAGAAAACAAAGTTACAGAGGTACTAAACAAGAGTATTAACTCACCTTACTAAGAGTATTTTGTGAGCATTTTGTGAGAGCATCACCACCTGGTGGTAGATTCATGGTAATGACTAGCAATAAAACAGGATAGGGAAATGGCCAACTGTCATTGACAACATACATTATGACAGGACAAAAGCCTTGGCCAAGGCTGAGACCAAAAAAAGTAGTGCTATGAGTGCTTAGCTTCCAACTTAATACAATCACAAAAATTTTTCTTTAGAAGGATGATCTAGAGTCAAGATGTAAAATTCTAATATAATACCCCATGAAGTACAGAAACCTTGTCTACAAAATTATTGAGATATGGCATATTGCCTCTGCTAAATACATTATTCACCAGATACTATAGATTGCTAGAGAGGCTTAAATTGGGCTTAGATTTGAAATCTTTTGTGCCCTTCAATTAGTAAAACAAATTTTGCAACCTGATGCAGCATAGAGAAACCCCGATATAGTCTACAAACTGACTTCAAATATATTTTCTTATATTGCTCTTCATGGTATAAATATATCCCCATATTCTTCAAGTGACTTGATTTCTTGATCCCTTACATCCTGGTCTTCCAGATCTTTCAGATATATTTTGATTTGTCAACATCTGTTTTTAATACAGGACCTAAAATAAAACTGACTACCCCACATGTAGCCCAGCCAGTAGAATATAGGCACTTCTATTAACACTCATGTTTCCCTTGCAGATTTTTAAAAGCTGCATCATACTTCTATTCATTTGTTTTAGTTGCAATTATTCCTGAAAAGCTTTTTGTTATGTGGTGATCAGTAAACTGAGTGTTGGGACAGACCGAGTAGATTTAAGGGCTAGCATTTACTTTTGAAAGTCTATCTCTAACCCTCAGCTCTCTGCCTTCACTCTATAAACTTCCTCTATATACCCACTTATATAAGAAGAGGGACATGGTCCTGTGTAGTGTTTCACACCAGTGAGTTCGAGACCAACCTAGCAACATAGCAAGACCTCATCTCTACAAAA